>NW_022630104.1:467500-485000 GCF_010909765.2 Amblyraja radiata
CTGAGTGAACAGCCAACGTACCAGGCGTGAGTTAGTGAACTGCCAGCCCACGAGCCGTGAAATAGTGAACTGCCAGCCCACCAGCCGTAAGTGACTGAAATGCCAGCCCAATAATCCATTCAGTCCACCCTCTTCACCCTTCTCTCTCTCACAGTCTGTCACCTGTTTTGGGTAGGATTTCTTGCAGTTTCTCAGCAGCCAGCCTGCCAGGTCCGAATGATTATACTTTCAGGCCTCAGTGACTGAGCTGCCAGCCCTCAGTGACTGAGCTGCCAGCCCTCAGTGACTGAGCTGCCAGCCCAGAAATCCATTCGGCCCTCAAACTCCATACTAGCCCCCTGGAAACCAGTACGTTCGGCCCACAACACTCATGCTTGCGCAACAGAAAGCATACCCCCACTGACCAGCAATATTAGAATTGGTGGAGAGGTGGATTATTGTGTTGGGTGTCCAGCCCTCTCGTGTGATGCACGGACCAAACGGGTCCCACTTAGTCTAGTCTTTCTTATAATTTGGCGACCAAAATTGTACACTATACTCCAGAATTGGCCTCACCAATGCCTTGTACAATTTTAACATTACATCCCAACCTCTCTACTCGATGCTCTGATTTATAAAGGCCAGCACACCAAAAGCTTTCTTTACCACCCTATCTGCATGAGATTCCACCTTCAGGGAACTATGCACAGTTATTCCTAGAGTCCTCTGTTCTACTGCATTCCTTAATTCGCTACCATTTACCATGTATGTCCTATTTTGATTTGTCCTGCCAAGATGTAGCACCTCACACTTATCAACATTAAACTCCATCTGCCATCGTTCAGCCCACTCTTCCAAATGGCCTAAATCTCTCTGTAGACTTTGAAAATCTACTTCATTATCCACAACACCGCCTATCTTAGTACCGTCTGCACACTTACTAATCCAATTTACCACACCATCATCCAGATCATTGATGTATATGACAAACAACAATGGACCCAACACAGGTTCCCGAGGCACCCCACTAGTCACCGGCCTCGAACCTGACAAACAGCCATCCCTATTCAGCCACTGTTAAACCATAGCCATATAACCATATAACAATTACAGCACGGAACTTTTTTCCCTTAGTCCCACCTGCCTGCACTCATACCATAACCCTCCATTCCCTTCTCATCCATATGCCTATCCAATTTATTTTAAATGATACCAACGAACCTGCCTCCACCACTTCCACTGGAAGCTCATTCCACACCGCTACCACTCTCTGAGTAAAGAAGTTCCCCCTCATGTTACCCCTAAACTTCTGTCCCTTAATTCTGAAGTCATGTCCTCTTGTTTGAATCTTCCCTATTCTCAAAGAGAAAAGCTTGTCCACATCAACTCTGTCTATCCCTCTCATCATTTTAAAGACCTCTATCAATTCCCCCCTTAACCTTCTGCGCTCCAGAGAATAAAGACCTAACTTATTCAACCATTGAATCCATCTTTCTACTCCACCATTAATACCAAACAATTGAACGTTCTTAACCAACCTTCCATGTGGACCCTTGTCAAATGCTTTACTAAAGTCCATATAGACAACATCCACTGCTTTACCCTCATCAATTTCCCTAGTAACCTCTTCAAAAAATTCAAGAAGATTAGTCAAACATGACCTTCCAAGCACAGGTCCATGTTGACTGTTCCTAATCAGACCCTGTTGATCCAGATGATTATATGCATTATCTCTAAGTATCCTTTCCGTTAATTTGCCCACCACTGACGACAAACTAACAGGTCTATAATTGCTAGGGTTACTCTTAGACCCCTTTTTAAACAATGGAACAACATGCGCAGTACGCCAATCCTCCGGCACTATTCCCGTTTCAAATGACATTTGAAATATTTCTGTCATAGCCCCTGCTATTTCTACAATAAGTTCCCTCAATGTCCTAGGGAATATCCTGTCAGGACCTGGAGACTTATCCATTTTTATATTTTTCAAAAGTGTCAGTACTTTGTAGCGGCACCATACGTGGTGAATAAAGGTGAGACGTCAAGCCGATTCAAAGAGTCGTTTATTCAGTGGTGACACGTTAGGTTGGTACGCTAACTATAATACAATGTTGATGTAGCTGAGCGAGGTTGTTATCTCGGGGTCAGCTACCTGTCGACTCCTCAAGGTCTCGAGGTGAGAGACCTTAAGTACCAGGACACACCCTCAAGCCCATGACGTCACGTGCCGCCCTCATATCTCCTGACGAGGGTTCGAGCATGAGTGGCCCGTGTTTAGGCTGACGCCACAACTTCCTCTTCTTTGAATCTCATGGTTTCCATAGGTACTCTACTTATTTCCCTAACCTCACATAATTCAATATCCTTCTCCTTGGTGAATACCGAGAAAATAAAGCGTTCAATATCTCCTCCATCACTTTTGGCTCTGCAGATAGCTGTCCACCCTGACTCTCTAATGGACCAATTTTATCCCTCCTTATCCTTTTGCTATTAATATAGCTGTAGAAACTCTTTGGGTTTACTTTCACCTTTCTTGCCAAAGCAAACTCGTATCTTCTTTTAGCTTTTCTAATTTATTTCTTAAGATCCTTTTTATATTCTTTATACTCCTCAAGTACCTCATTTACTCCATGCTGTCTATAATCATTGTAGATCTCTCTCTTTTTCCAAACCGTGTCCAATTTCCCTTGAAAACCACGTCTCGTTCCAATTATTACTTTCCTTTCAACCCAACAGGGACATAAAGATTCTGAACTCTTAAAATGTCACCTTTAAATGTCCTCCGTTTCTCTTCTACATCCTTCTCATAAAACAAAATGTCCCAATTCACTCCTTTTAAATCCTTTCGCATCTCCTCAACGTTAGCCTTTCTCCAATTAAAAATCTCAAACCTTGGTCCAGTTCTGACCTTCTCCATAATTATATTGAAACTAATCGTATTGTGATCATTGGACCCGAAGTGCTCCCCAACACATACCTCCACCACCTGACCTGTCTAATTTCCTAACAGGAGGTCCAGTTCTCTAGTAGGTACATCTATGTATTGCCGCAAAAAAACTATCCTGCATACATTTTACAAATTCCAAACAATCCAGCCCTTTTATAGAAAGTGTTACCCAGTCTATGTGTGGAAAATTGAAATCTCCCACAATCACTACCTTGTTCTTACTACTAATATCTGCTATCTCCTTACGTATTTGCTCTTCTAATTCTACTATTTCTACAAATATACTAAAACTTCTAAGCCCTCTCTAAATACTTTGCATCCTGCAGCAGAGAACATATCAGAACGCTGTAGGTAAGGCAGCATTTGTGGTGTGTGTATCCTAATGGGTCCTGTCACCAGACCTCTTCGTGCTCTCGACGCAAAACGCCGTTCGCCTGTGCCCTGCACAGATGTTTCCCGCCCCACTGATATCGTAAGATGTAAGGCACAACCCAAGACACCCCTACTCATCTCCGGCGAACCCATATCCACCATTGACTCATTCAAATTTCTTGGAACTCATATAAGCAATAACCTCAAATGGAAAATCAATTCAGATCACATTTATAAAAAAGCCAACCAAAGACTTTTCTTTCTCTGTCAGCTCAAGAAGTTCAGAGTGAGGAAACATCTCCTAATCGGATTTTACACAGCCATCATCCAAAGCATACTCACTTCATCAATAACAGTTTGGTACAGCAGTTTAGACACTCACTCCCGTAATAAACTACAGCGCATTGTCAACAAAGCATCCAAAATTATCAGCACTCCCCTCCCATCAATAGAATCACTCAATCTCAAACGGTCCGTGTCAAGGGTGAAGAAAATCATTTCTGATCCCTCCCACCCAGCTCACCACATCTTCCACCTGCTGCCCTCAGGGAGGCGCTACAGCTCACTGCCTGCCAAAACATCACGATTTAAAAACAGTTTATATCCATATGCAATTCGAACTCTGAACACTCTATGATAATATCACAAAGCCACCTCGTGCGTGTACTGTATACTGTATGTTGTTTGTGTTTTATGTTATGTTTGACGGGAATCAGCCTATTGTGTAATATCCTGTACTGAATATGAATTCCACCAGCTTGACTGTGTGGTTATTAAATAATCTGAATCTGAATCTGAATCCTCCATCAATTTCTGTTTTCCTCGCATTGTTTAGTCCGATTCAGATCATCTGCTGCAAAACTAACGTGGTCATATATGGTGAGAAATGCATCCGTGTAAATGAATCGTACGACTAAAAAGGGGGGCAGTTGTCGGACATCTGACACGGCGCAATAGTAGAAGAAATGTGTTTCGATCAAGCTTTGATTACACAGTCATAGCGTCATACAGTGCGGCAACGGGCCCTAAAGTTCAACTTGACCATACCGGCCAACGTGTCCCAGCTACATTAGTACCGCCTGCCCGCGTTTGTCCCCTGTCCCTCCAAACCTGTCCTATCCATTTACCTGTCCAATGGTTTCTTTAATGGGGGGATAGTCTACGCTAAATGTTGGCATAGACCCACCTCCTATCGCTCTCTGTTCGCGGAGACAAGCGCAGAAAAGTATGTAATTTCCCGGTGTGAAGTTTCAAACGAAATTTCCATTAATTTTGATTCGTCCCTGAACTTCTAGTTGTCGACCGGGTGTATTACCTGCGGGCCAATCATACTCATCAGGTCAGAATGCTACTCACTAAGGTGTTGAACACCATCCGTTTTTAAATTGGATAGCTACTCCTCATTTAAATGTTAATATCAAAACATTCGTCTGGATGGCGTGCTACAAATTTGCTCTTTATTCCTCACTGGATGAATTCATGGAGTTAAGATGGAGCGATTCAAGGATCCGCCACCTCACAGCCTCCAGCCCCCTCCCCCTTTGAACCATGTTCTACGGTCATGTTATCCCATTGACGGCGAGGATGTTCCCATCTTCTCAGGTTTAGTCCCACATTTTGAATATATACGGTATTGAAACCGTTACCATATTTGAAATACGATTCGACGGGGGCATTGGTAGGAAAGGTGAAACTGCAAGTAGGAGAATCGCGGGCAAATGTGACTAGCGTTGACTGGGCATCTCGGTTAGCCGGGACGAGTTGACCCATAGCGCCAGATTCACTGCTGCATGAGTATGACTGGGACACCGAAAAATCAGTTAGACGGTCAGTGACCTGTACTAGTTGTGTAAGTGTGTGGTGAGAACAAATGGGCAGTTTAATTTGAGTATGCAGAGAACAAAGTGGGATGAATTAAAATGGTTGAATTGGCGGCGTGGGTGAGTGGCTCAAATACCCTGTTTGCGTGTTGTATGAAAATCAGATTGTAAATGTGCACGCATTGCTCTCAGTGGGAATTTAACCGCGTTTATCAGTTCACCTCTGAATTTACTCTGAGTCACCACGTAAATACACGTGTTAGTGCAGGTACTGAGCAGCTGTAAGAACCCCGACGTGACACTCGTAATATAGTAATAACCGTTAGGGGAGCTGTCATATCCGGTCTTCGCAATACTTGTAAAGATGTAAAAGACAGCTTGTGTTGCCCACAGGAGTATGAAAGAGCCCGTGATACTAAAGAGTAAAACAATTGATTTCCTGCGGTTCTCCATCTCCGGGTCCTTGTCATTCTCTCCGTTGCTGCGGCGCCGGAGACCCCTGCGGACTCTGCTGGCCGCTACAATCCGCCTGACCGTCAGCACATTGAGCAGAAGAATCAGAAAGAACGGGATACAAGGGGTTAGAACGCGGTGTGTGACATCATATGCGACCCATGCAGACGACGTATAGAAGGTGGGTTTGGTGTAGCAACCCCATGGAAGATCATTAAACACGTAGGCAGGTACTAACGTAAAACACTGGGGGACGTTCTCTAAACAGCCCAGCACACTCACTGCCCCGATAACCACAGCCGCCGTTCTCTCAGTGCAATATCTTGTTTCCAGCTTCTCACAACAAATAGCCACAAACCGATCGAAGGTGAAGGCCACCGTCAGCCAGACAGAGACCGCGGTGTTTGTAAAGATGAGGAAATAGATAGTCGTGCATACGGGAGTAATGTTCAGAAAAGAAAACGCGAAGTAACTTAGAATAGTGTGTCGCAGAAACGGATCGGTGATGCCGACCAGGAGATCAGACGCTGCCATGGCCACCAGGTAGAGAGTGATGCATTTGGAGAGACCGCATTTACCTCGACAGAGAATCACAATCGCCAACAAGTTCACTGTGAAGGAGAGAAGAGATATTACTGACACAAGACCCGCATAAAGTGTTCTGTGGAACATTGGCTGCATGGAAGGTTTTCAAACTTGGATGCATTGATCAAATGACCTTTATCCCCGAAAAAGTTGAGAGACTACAGTTTTGGACCACGGTGTCCACGCAACTGATCAAACACCAATGTATATTACGTTCACAGCTTTTAATTCTCCCCACATTCTTATCAACTGTTCCCCAGATTGTCGCATCCATCAACACAAATTCCCATGTACAGTGGTTACAGAAACCATTAATAGGCAGCTCAATTGCATGTGGGAGGAAACAAGAGCACAGCCAGTAGCGCGGCGTCGGAGCACGAACGATGAAACATTGCTCTTATAGCACGGGAGGTACAGATTGAACTTGTGTCTCCGGAAGTGTGTGACACGGGCAGTACTGACTGTGGCACGGTGGCGAAGATGTACAGATACATCAGCGGATAAAAATTCGGATTTACAGATCGTCCGAAGGAGAGGATATCAAGATACATAGCATTAACTGACATAATATTATTTGACAGCAATTGTTTACATATGAATTAACGCATATTAAAGTCGTGACATTTTCATAGAATCAGAAACCAGCTCGTGACATCCACTTACTTTATCTCATGAGCTTTAGCATTACAGGTCCAAAGCGGGACTTTGATTCACGCAGCGACGAGTGCAGAAAATATATCGATTATATATTCAGTTAAGCAGGTTTGTCCGATTGGGAACACATGGTTCTAAATGGTGGCCGACTAGGAAAAGGGGAGATGCAGCGAGACCTGGGTGTCATGGTACACCAGTCATTGAAAGTGGGCATGCAGGTGCAGCAGGCAGTGAAGAAAGCGAATGGTATGTTAGCTTTCATAGCAAAAGGATTTGAGTACAGGAGCAGGGAGGTTCTACTGCAGTTGTACAGGGTCTTGGTGAGACCACACCTGGAGTATTGCGTACAGTTCTGGTCTCCAAATCTGAGGAAGGACATTATTGCCATAGAGGGAGTGCAGAGAAGGTTCACCAGACTGATTCCTGGGATGTCAGGACTGTCTTATGAAGAAAGACTGGATAGACTTGGTTTATACTCTCTAGAATTTAGGAGATTGAGAGGGGATCTTATAGAAACTTACAAAATTCTTAAGGGGTTGGACAGGCTAGATGCAGGAAAATTGCTCCCGATGTTGGGGAAGTCCAGGATAAGGGGTAACAGCTTACGGATAAGGGGAAAATCCTTTAAAACCGAGATGAGAAGAACTTTTTTCACACAGAGAGTGGTGAATCTCTGGAACTCCCTGCCACAGAGGGTAGTCGAGGCCAGTTCATTGGCTATATTTAAGAGGGAGTTAGAAGTGGCCCTTGTGGCTAAGGGGATCAGAGGGTATGGAGAGAAGGCAGGTACGGGATACTGAGTTGGATGATCAGCCATGATCATATTGAATGGCGGTGCAGGCTCGTAGGGCCGAATGGCCTACTCCTGCACCTAATTTCTATGTTTCTATGTTTCTATGTAATTTCACTAACTCGTTTCAGACTATCCGCGGAAGGAGACCAAGGTACCATTCTCTCAGCTCCTGATCAACATATGTCCAATCTCAGGATGTGATTGCCTGGTGCCTGCTCTCTGGTCCGGGCTTTAGCCGACGCAATCAGTACAAAGAGTGATCCAGGTGAGGGTTAAACAACGGGCATGACGTACACGTTGTGGGAGTAGCAGTAGGAACATGGATGTCTGACCAAATTAAACAAGTGAATTATTGAAACAGAAAAAACGTCGGCAGCGCCGGAGTACACGGAATGTCTCGCAGTTAATACACGTAAATGAAAATCAAAGAAAAACCAAATTACCGAAAACAGCGACAGTCGCTATTGCAGGGTAATATGTATTTTGAATTCGATAAATCAATGGATACCCCATAGCTGTAAGACACAATTAACTCCTGCGGCTCCGTCAGTCCGTCATCGCTGTAGCTCTGTGGCGATGCCTTCTGGTGGGCACCGAGATATATAGAACGATAGGTCTCCAGCGACATGACCTCATACCTGCTGATTCTCATTAGTGACACTCACGGAACAAACACCTTGCATCACAGCCGTTGAATCCACCATAGGAGATTACAAGCGAATACTTGAAGGATCGACTTTAAAAAAAACACAAAACGAGTCGCTGAAGAAGGACTCTGAATAACGGAACCGATCCGAAACGTCACCTGTGCATGTTCACAAAAAACGTTGCACGATCCCTTGAGTTACTCCACCAATTTACTTCGATGAAAATAAGAATTAATGATTTCCAGTGAAAGAATGATCCATGGCGCAGTGTTATTTCATTTAATGTTGGTGCGATTTCGATGAATTTCTCCAGGGCTCCAGTGTGAATTATAAATGTATCGAAACTACCAACACTGAATCTTCCGGTACATGCAAACCAATATTCCAGTGCAACTTTCCATATTTTATTGGGAAAATAAAGCATTATTCATTTCTGGCGAAAGTACAATAGGGTCAATAGGCAATAGACAATAGGTGCAGGAGTAGGCCATTTGGCTCTTCGAACCAGCACCGCCATTCAATGTGATCATGGCTGATCATCCCCAATCATTCCCAATGTTCCTGCCTTCTCCACGTCCCTGGCTCATCTTTCTTTAAGAGCCCTATCTAGCTCTGTCTTGAAAGTATCCAGTGAACCGGCCTCCACCGCCCTCAGTGGCAAATAATTCCACAGACTCTCAACTCTCAATGTGAAAAAGTGTTTCATCGTCTCCGTTCTAAATGGCTTATCCCTTATTCTTAAACTGTGCGCGGCCCCTGGTTCTGGACTCCCCGTTCACAGAAAGTATTAGTCTCAGTACTTTTTAAATGTGGTGACAGTCACGGCGACCACCATCCTCTCAGGAATTGCTCTCAGAAGCATCCACGTCGCGGGGCTGGAAACTGGAAGTATCCCGAGCTAATTCTGCTACCACCATCATAATTTGTTTTATGGGAACCATATAACACTAACCATATAACAATCACAGCACGGAAACAGGCCATCTCGGCCCTACAAGTCCGTGCCGAACAACTTTTTTCCCTTAGTCCCACCTGCCTGCACTCATACCATAACCCTCCATTCCCTTCTCATCCATATGCCTATCCAATTTATTTTTAAATGATACCAAATCCTCTTCATTATCCACAACACCCTCTATTTTGGTATCATCTGCATACTTACTAAGCCAATATACCACAGCTTCATCCAGATCATTGATGTACATGACAAACAACAAAGGACCCAACACCGATCCCTGAGGCACCCCACTAGTCACCTGCCTCCAACCCGACAAACAACCATCCACCATTACCCTCTGGCTTCTCCCATTCAGCCACTGTTGAATCCATCTTGCTACTCCTGCATTTATACCCAACAGTTGAACCTTCTTAACCAACCTTCCATGAGGAACCTTGTCAAAGGCCTTACTAAAGTCCATATAGACAACATCCACTGCTTTACCCTCGTCAATTTCCCTAGTAACCTCTTCAAAAAATTCAAGAAGATTAGTCAAACATGACCTTCCAGGCACAAATCCATGCTGACTGTTCCTAATCAGACCCTGTTTATCCAGATGCTTATATATATTATCTCTAAGTATCTTTTCCATTAATTTGCCCACCACTGAAGCCAAACTAACAGGCCTATAATTGCTAGGTTTACTCTTAGAACCCTTTTTAAACAATGGAACAACATGCGCAGTACGCCAATCCTCGGGGACTATTCCCGTTTCTAGTGAAATTTGAAATATTTCTGTCATAGCCCCGGCTATTTCTACACTAACTTCGCTCAATGTCCTAGGGAATATCCTGTCAGGACCTGGAGACTTATCCACTTTTATATTTTTCAAAAGTGTCAGTACTTCTTTTACTTTAAAACTCATAGTGTCCATAGCTACTCTACTAGTTCCCCTTACCTCACATAATTCAATATCGTTCACCTTGGTGAATACCGAAGAAAAGAAATTGTTCAATATCTCCCCCATCTCTTTTGGCTCTGCAGACAGCTGTCCACTCTGTCTCTCCAATGGACCAATTTTATCCCTCGTTATCCTTTTGCTATTAATATAGCTGTAGAAACCCTTTGGATTTACTTTCACCTTACTTGCCAAAGCAACCTCATGTCTTCTTTTAGCTTTTCTAATTTCTTTCTTAAGATTCTTTTTACATTCCTTATACTCCTCAAGCACGTCATTTACTTCATGCTGCCTATAATTATTGTAGATCTCCCTCTTTTTCCGAACAAAATGTCCAATTTCCCTTGAAAACCAGGGCTCTTTCCACTTTTTACTGTTTCCTTTCAACCGAACAGGAACATAAAGATTCTGTACTCTTAAAATGTCCCCTTTAAATGTCCTCCATTTCTCTTCTACATCCTTCCCATAAAACAAAATGCACCAGTTCACTCCTTTTAAATCATTTCGCATCTCATCAAAGTTAGCCTTTCTCCAATCAAAAATCTCAACCCTAGGTCCAGTTCTGAACCTCTCCATAATTATATTGAAACTAATGGTATTGTGATCACTGGACCCGAAGTGCTCCCCAACGCATACCTCCGCCACCTGTCCCGTCTCATTTCCTAACAGGAGGTCCAACACTGCCCCTCCTCTAGTAGGTACCTCTATGTATTGCTGCAAAAAACTATCCAGCACACATTTTACAAACTCCAAACCATCCAGCCCATTTACCGAATGTGTTTCCCAGTCTATGTGTGGAAAGTTGAAATCTCCCACAATCACTACTTTGTGCTTACTACTAATATCTGCTATCTCCTTACATATTTGCTCTTCCAATTCCCGATCACCATTTGGCGGTCTATAATACACCCCTATAAGTGATACTACCCCTTTTCCACTTCTCAGTTCCACCCAAATAGCCTCTCTAGATGAGCCATCCTGCCAAAGCACTGCTGTAATATCTTCCCTGACTAGTAATGCAACACCTCCACCACTTGCCCCTACAATTCTATTAGACCTGATGCAACGAAATCCTGGAATATTTAGTTTCCAATCACAGCCCTTCTGCAACCATGTTTCACTGATCGCCACAACATCATACTTCCAGGTGTCTATCCAGACTCTAAGCTCGTCCACCTTTCTTCAAATGCTCCTAGCATTAAAATATGCACATTTAAGAAACCCCCCGCCTCTTATTCTCTGTTTATTTCCTTTTTTTCTTTCTCCACTTGTGCCCGAGTGCTTCCCTTTTCTGCTTCCTGCCTCCCATTCTGTCTACTAGCTTTCTCTATTTGAGTACCTCGCCCCAACCGTTCTAGTTTAAATCTCCCCAGTAGCCTTTGCGAATTTCCCCGCCAGGATTTTGGTCCCCCTCGGGTTCAAGTGCAACCCATCCCACCTTCCCCAAAAGAAGTCCCAATGATCCAGAAACTTGAATCCCTGCCCTCTGCACCAGTCTTTCAGCCACGCATTTATCCTCCACCTCGCTCCATTCCTACTCTCACTGTCGCGTGGCACAGGCAGTAATCCTGAGATTGTTACCTTTATGGTCATTTTCCTTAACTCTACGCCCGAATCCCTAAATCCTCCCTTCAGGACCTCTTCCCTTTTTTTACCTATGTCATTGGTACCTATATGTAGCACGACCTCAGACTCCTCTCCCTCTGATTTCAGGATATCCTGGACGCGTTGAGACACATCCGAGACCCTGGCACCAGGGAGGCAGACCACCATCCTGGTCTCCCGACTGCGTCCACAGAATCGCCTATCCGACCCCCTAACAATAGAGTCCCAATTACTATTGCCCTCTTCTTTTTGTCCCTACCTTCAGGAGTAACAGGGCCGGTCTCTGTGCTGGAGGCCCGTCCGCTCTCGCTACCCCCGGGCAGGCTGTCACCCCCATCCGTACTCAAACAGGAGTACTTATTTGCAAGGTGTACCGACATTGGAGTACTCACTCGTCCCTGCCTCTGCCCATTGCCCTTCCTAACTGTGACCCAGTTTTCTGTCTCCCGTAGTCTTGGAGTGACCACCTCCCTGTAACTCCTTTCTATGACCTCCTCGCTCTCCCTGAGCAGACAGAGGTCATCGAGTTGCAGCTCCAGGTTTCTAAGACGGTCCCTTAGGAGCCCCATCTCGACGCACCTGGCACAGATGTGGACGTCTGGAGGGCACTCAGACTCCATGACCTCCCACATCTGACATCCAGAACAGTAAACTGCCCTGGCCCTCATTCTCCCCCTTATCCGAATACAATAAAGCCTTACCCGCCAATCAGCTGCTTCCTCTAGTCCGTTCGACCAATCAGAGGCTTCCACCAGACTCCTTCTCTGGAAGTGAGATGGAACGTTGCAGATTTGGGTAACTCACAGCTCCAGGTAACTCCTCCTCTCGCCAACGGCTCCCCGGGCCTCTGTAGAAGCAAACCACGCGCTGTATTTATACTCACAGCTCCAGGTAACTCCTCCTCGCATCAATGGCTCCCCGGGCCTCTGTAGAAGCAAACCCCGCGCTGTATTTATACTCACAGCTCCAGGTAAGTCCTCCTCTCGCCAACGGCTCCCCGGGCCTCTGTAGAAGCAAACCTCGCGCTGTATTTATACTCACGGCTCCAGGTAACTCCTCCTCGCACCAACGGCTCCTCGGGCCTCTGTAGAATCAAGCCCCGCGCTGTTTTTATACTCACAGCTCCAGGTAACTCCTCGCACCAACGGCTCCCCGGGCCTCTGTAGAATCAAGCCCCGCGCTGTTTTTATACTCACAGCTCCAGGTAACTCCTCCTCGCTCCAACGGCTCCCCGGGCCTCTGTAGAAGCAAGCCCCACGCTGTTTTTATACTCACAGCTCCAGGTAACCCCTCCTCGCTCCAACGGCTCCCCGGGCCTCTGTAGAAGCAAGCCCCGCGCTGTTTTTATACTCACAGCTCCTGGTAACACTCCTCGCTCCAACGGCTCCCCGGGCCTCTGTAGAGTCGGCTACCTACGGCCCCTAGAATCACATCTGTGGAGTTCCTGGGATCCATCATCTCCAAGGCCCTTAAGTGGGGGGCTACCATCGACTCCATAGTCAAAAAGGCACAACAGAGGATGTACTTCCTGCGGCAGCTGAGGAAGCACAATCTGCTAAAGGCAATGATCGTCCAATTCTATACGGCCATCGTAGAGTCTGTCCTCGCCGTCTCCATCATGGTCTGGTTTGGCTCACCCACCAAGCACGACATCCGGAGGCTGCAGCGAATCGTCCGATCAGCTGGGAAAGCTATTGGCTGCAACCTTCCCCCCCATTGATGAATTGCACACTGCAAGTGCCAGGAAGCGAGCGGGTATGACAATCTCTGACCACTCTCACCCTGGCCACAAATGCTTTGAATCACTTCCCTCTGGAAGGCGACCACGGACTGTCAAAGCTGCCACAGCCAGATATAAAATCAACATTTTTCCACGAGTGGTAGCTCTACTCAAAAAACAAAATCTGTCGCATCCTTTTCCAATGGTAGTGGCCCGGAGAGGGCGTCCACCGTCTCGACCGCACCCGCCCTCAAAGCTGTCAACAGCGACCCTGCACAAAAGAGACGCGTACACGAGATCTGGCAACCTCACACATGAGCCTAACCGCCTCCATTACTCCGGTTCTGGAGGTGGGGAGGGCGTCATGTGTTGGGCTGAGACATTTTGATATCCAACCGTCGTGGTTCGGGCTCGAGCTCTTGCGTGGACTGGGCGTGATCTTGGCCAACTAATTACTGGGCCATCGTGGGGTTGGTGTACAAAGGATTTGATGGTTGAAGTTCGCGAGCGACGCGGCTGAATCGTATAATTATTAAACGGGGTGTTTACATAAGCATGGACCTCCGCAACACACTCTATAGAAGAAGAAAGCGATAGTACTTAAAACTCAACTGTAATTCCAAACTCACTTTCCACTTTCACCACTTACATAGGAACATAGAAACATAGAAATTAGGTGCAGGAGTAGGCCATTCGGCCCTTCGAGCCTGCACCGCCATTCAATATGATCATGGCTGATCATCCAACTCAGTATCCCGTACCTGCCTTCTCTCCATACCCTCTGATCCCCTTAGCCACAAGGGCCACATCTAACTCCCTCTTAAATATAGCCAATGAACTGGCCTCGACTACCCTCTGTGGCAGGGAGTTCCAGAGATTCACCACTCTCTGTGTGAAAAAAGTTCTTCTCATCTCGGTTTTAAAGGATTTCCCCCTTATCCTTAAGCTGTGACCCCTTGTCCTGGACTTCCCCAACATCGGGAGCAATCTTCCTGCATCTAGCCTGTCCAACCCCTTAAGAATTTGTAAGTTTCTATAAGATCCCCTCTCAATCTCCTAAATTCTAGAGAGTATAAACCAAGTCTATCCAGTCTTTCTTCATAAGACAGTCCTGACATCCCAGGAATCAGTCTGGTGAACCTTCTCTGCACTCCCTCTATGGCAATAATGTCCTTCCTCAGATTTGGAGACCAAAACTGTACGCAATACTCCAGGTGTGGTCTCACCAAGACCCTGTACAACTGCAGTAGAACCTCCCTGCTCCTATACTCAAATCCTTTTGCTATGAAAGCTAACATACCATTCGCTTTCTTCACTGCCTGCTGCACCTGCATGCCCACTTTCAATGACTGGTGTACCATGACACCCAGGTCTCGCTGCATCTCCCCTTTTCCTTGTCGGCCACCATTTAGATAATAGTCTGCTTTCATGTTTTTGCCACCAAAATGGATAACCTCACATTTATCCACATTATACTGCATCTGCCAAACATTTGCCCACTCACCCAGCCTATCCAAGTCACCTTGCAGTCTCCTAGCATCCTCCTCACAGCTAACACTGCCCCCCAGCTTAGTGTCATCCGCAAACTTGGAGATATTGCCTTCAATTCCCTCATCCAGATCATTAATATATATTGTAAATAGCTGGGGTCCCAGCACTGAGCCTTGCGGTACCCCACTAGTCACTGCCTGCCATTGTGAAAAGGACCCGTTTACTCCTACTCTTTGCTTCCTGTTTGCCAGCCAGTTCTCTATCCACATCAATACTGAACCCCCAATGCCGTGTGCTTTAAGTTTGTAAACTAATCTCTTATGTGGGACCTTGTCGAAGGCCTTCTGGAAGTCCAGATACACCACATCCACTGGTTCTCCCATATCCACGCTACTAGTTACATCCTCGAAAAATTCTATAAGATTCGTCAGACATGATTTACCTTTTGTAAATCCATGCTGACTTTGTCCAATGATTTCACCACTTTCCAAATGTGCTGCTATCCCATCTTTAATAACTGACTCTAGCAGTTTCCCCACTACCGATGTTAGACTAACTGGTCTGTAATTCCCCGTTTTCTCTCTCCCTCCCTTCTTAAAAAGTGTGGTTACGTTTGCTACGCGCCAATCCTCAGGAACTACTCCAGAATCTAAAGAGTTTTGAAAGATTATTACTAATGCATCCACTATTTCTGGAGCTACTTCCTTAAGTACTCTGGGATGCAGCCTATCTGGCCCTGGGGATTTATCGGTCTTTAATCCATTTAATTTACCCAACACCACTTCCCGGCTAACCTGGATTTCACTCGATTCCTCCAACTCCTTTGACCCGCGGTCCCCTGCTATTTCCGGCAGATTATTTATGTCTTCCTTAGTGAAGACGGAACCAAAGTAGTTATTCAATTGGTCCGCCATATCCTTGTTCCCCATGATCAACTCACCCGTTTCTGACTGCAAGGGACCTACATTTGTTTTAACTAATCTCTTTCTTTTCACATATCTATAAAAACTTTTGCAGTCAGTTTTTATGTTCCCTGCCAGTTTTCTTTCATAATCTATTTTTCCTTTCCTAATTAAGCCCTTTGTCCTCCTCTGCTGTTCTCTGAATTTCTCCCAGTCCTCCGGTATGCTGCTTTTTCTGGCTAATTTGTACGCATCATCCTTCGCTTTGATACTATCCCTGATTTCCCTTGTTATCCACGGATGCACTACCTTCCCTGATTTATTATTTTGCCAAACTGGGATGAACAATTTTTGTAGTTCATCCATGCAGTCTTTAAATGTCTTCCATTGCATATCCACCGTCAACCCTTTTAGAATTAATTGCCAGTCAATCTTGGCCAATTCACGTCTCATACCCTCAAAGTTACCTTTCTTTAAGTTCAGAACCATTGTTTCTGAATTAACAATGTCACTCTCCATCCTAATGAAGAACTCAACCATATTATGGTCACTCTTGCCCAAGGGGGCACGTACAACAAGACTGCTAACTAACCCTTCCTCATTACTCAATACCCAGTCTAAAATAGCCTGCTCTCTCGTTGGTTCCTCTACATGTTGATTTAGATAACTATCCCGCATACATTCCAAAAAATCCTCTTCCTCAGCACCCCTGCCAATTTGATTCACCCAATCTATATGTAGATTGAAGTCACCCATTATAACGGGTTTGCCTTTGTCGCACGCATTTCTAATTTCCTGTTTGATACCATCTCCAACTTCACTACTACTGTTAGGTGGCCTGTACACAACACCCACCAGCGTTTTCTGCCCCTTAGTGTTTCGCAGCTCTACCCATACCGATTCCACATCCTGCAAACTAATGTCCTTCCTTTCCATTGCGTTAATCTCCTCTCTAATCAGCAACGCTACCCCACCTCCTTTTCCTTTATCTCTATCCCTCCTGAATATTGAATATCCCTGGATGTTCATCTCCCAGCCTTGGTCACCCTGGAGCCATGTCTCCGTGATCCCAACTATATCATAGTCATTAATAGCTATCTGCACATTCAACTCATCCACCTTATTACGAATGCTCCTTGCATTGAGACACAAAGCCTTCAGGCTTGTTTTTACAACACTCTTACCCCTTATACAATTTTGTTGAAAAGTGGCCCTTTTTGATTTTTGCCCTGGATTTTCCGGCCTGCCACTTATACTTTTCACCTTGCTACCTATTGCTTCTACCCTCATTTTACACCCCTCTGTCTCTACGCTCACACATTTAAGAAACCCTTTCCCTTTAACTCCATCCTCCACTAGCCCATTCGACACCCCACCCCCCTTATTCAGTTTAAAACCACCCGTGTAGCAGTGGCAAACCTGCCTGCCAGAATGCTGGTCCCACACCTGTTAAGATGCAATCCGTCCCTTTTGTACAGTTCCCCCTTACCCCAAAACAGATCCCAGTGATCTAAGAATCTAAATCCCTGCCCCGTGCACCAGTTCCTCAGCCACACGTTCAGGTCCCGTATCTCCCTGTTCCTGCTCTCGCCAGCACGAGGAACTGGAAGCAAACCGGAGATAACAACCCTGGAGGT
>NW_022630104.1:495000-652175 GCF_010909765.2 Amblyraja radiata
TGTCTGTCTGTCTGTCTGTCTCTATCTTTTTATCTATCTATCTATCTATCTATCTATCTATCTATCTATCTATCTATCTATCTATCTATCTATCTATCTATCTATCTATCTATCTATCTATCTATCTATCTATCTATCTATCTATCTATCTATCTATCTATCTATCTATCTATCTATCTATCTATCTATCTGTCTATCTATCTAAGGTACACAAAATTGCTGGGGAAACTCAGCGGGTGCAGCAGCATCTATGGAGCGAAGGAAATAGGCGACGTTTCGGGCCGAAACCCTTCTTCAGACTGATGGGGGTGGGAAAAGAAAGAAGGAAAAGGGGAGGAGGAGGAGGAGGAGCCCGAGGGCGGGCGGATGGGAGGGTGGGAGGAGACAGCTAGAGGGTTAAGGAAGGGGAGGAGACAGCACGGGCCAGCCAAATTGGGAGAATTCAATGTTAATGCCATAAGGACGCAAGGTCCCCAGACGGAATATGAGGTGCTGTTCCTCCAATTTCCGCTGTTGCTCACTCTGGCAATGGAGGAGACCCAGGACAGAGAGGTCGGATTGGGAATGGGAGGGGGAGTTGAAGTGCTGAGCCACCGGGAGGTCAGGTAGGTCATTGCGGACTGAGCGGAGGTGTTCGGCGAAACGATCGCCCAACCTACGCTTGGTCTCACCGATGTAAATCAGCTGACATCTAGAGCAGCGGATGCAGTAGATGGGGTTGGAGGAGATACAGGTGAACCTTTGTCGCACCTGGAACGACTGCTTGGGACCTTGAATGGAGTCGAGGGGGGAGGTGAAGGGACAGGTGTTGCATTTCTTGCGGTTGCAACGGAAAGTCCCCGGGGAGGGGGTGGTGCGGGAGGGAAGGGAAGAATTGACGAGGGAGTTGCGGAGGGAGCGGTCTTTGTGGAAGGCAGACATGGGGGGAGATGGGAAGATGTGGCGAGTGGTGGGGTCACGTTGGAGGTGGCGGAAATGGCGGAGGATTATGTGTTGTATTTGCCGGCTGGTGGGGTGAAAGGTGAGGACCAGAGGGACTCTGCCCTTGTTGCGTGTGCGGGGATGGGGAGAGAGAGCAGTGTTACGGGGTATGGATGAGACCCTGGTGTGAGCCTCATCTATGGTGGCGGAGGGGAATCCCCGTTCCCTGAAGAACGAGGACATTTCCGATGCCCTGGTATGAAATGTCTCATCCTGGGAACAGATGCGGCGTAGGCGGAGGAATTGGGAGTAGGGGATGGAGTCTTTACAGGGGGCAGGGTGGGAAGACGTGTAGTCCAGATAGCCATGTGAGTCAGTGGGTTTGTAATGTATGGCGGTCAGGAGTCTGTCCCCTGCGATGGAGATGGTGAGGTCAAGGAATGGTAGGGAAGTGTCGGAAATCGTCCAGGTGTATTGGAGTGCCGGATGGAAGTTGGTGGTGAAGTGGATGAAGTCAGTCAGTTGTGTGTGGGTGCAGGAGGTGGCACCAAAGCAGTCGTCAATGTAACGGAGGTAGAGGTCGGGGATGGGGCCCTGGTACGTCTCGAACAAGGATTGTTCAACGTGCCCGACAAAGAGGCAGGCGTAGCTGGGGCCCATGCGTGTGCCCATAGCTACGCCTTGTGTTTGGAGGAAATGGGAGGAGTCAAATGTAAAGTTATTGAGGGTGAGGACCAACTCCGCTAAGCGGAGGAGAGTGTCAGTGGCTGGGTATAGGTTGCTCCTCTGGTCGAGGAAGAACCGGAGGGCTCTGAGGCCATCCTGGTGGGGGATGGAGGTGTAGAGTGACCGGACATCCATGGTGAAGATGAGGGGGTGAGGGCCCAGAGAGTGGAATGCGTGGAGGCGGCGGAGAGTGTCTGAGGTGTCTAGAACATAGTTGGGGAGGGATTTGACCAAGGGGGATAGGATGGAGTCAAGGTATGTGGAGATGAGTTCGGTGGGGCACGAACACGCAGAGACAATGGGTCTGCCGGGAGAGCCGGGTTTGTGGATTTTGGGGAGAAGGTAAAAACGGGCCGTGCGGGGCTGGGGAACGATGAGTTTGGAGGCTTGGTCAGGTAGGGCGTGGGAATTGATGAAGTCGGTGATGGTGCTAGAAATGGTGGCCTGGTGCTCGTCAGTGGGGTCATGGTCCAAGGGTAAGTAGGAGGAGGTGTCCGAGAGTTGGCGCGTGGCCTCAGCTTTGTAGAGATCGGCGCGCCAGACTACCACGGCACCTCCCTTGTCGGCTGGTTTGATGACCCAATCTGGGTTTTTGCGGAGTGATTCGATGGCAGTGCGTTCAGAGGGGAAAGATTGGAGTGAGACAGGGGAGTGGAGAAGTTGAGGCGGTTGACGTCGCGGCGGCAGTTCTGAATGAAGAGTTCCAGAGCCGGGACTTTATGAGGGGGGTTCCACGAGGAGGGGGTGCGTTGGAGACGGGAAAAGGGGTCATCATTAGGGGGCGAGGACTCCTTCCCATGGAAGTGCGCTGTGAGGCGGAGACGACGGTAGAAGCGCTCCAAGTCATGGTGGGCGCGGAACTCATTGAGATGGGGACGGAGGGGGACAAAGGTGAGACCTCTGCTGAGGACAGACCGTTGGGTGGGGGAGAGGGGGAGGTCGGGGGGATGGTGAACACCCGGCAGGGGTGGGAGTTGGGGCCAGAGGAAGGCAGGTGGGTAGACTGGGGACGGTGCGATGTGTGGGGGGGGGGGGGGTTGTGGGTGTTGGAGGGGTGGTGGGTGGTCAGGGGGTGGGGGGGAGAGAGGGCTGTAAGGTGGGTGGGGAAGAGCGGGTGTGACATGGTTGGGGGGGGGATGGGGAGGGTTAGTGGAGCAGCCACTGAGGTTAGCACGGCTGGGCAGACGGGCACTAGGACCCAGTGGAGTTAAGTCCAGGAGAGTGGGAGTAAGCAGCGTGGAGGCTGCAGGCCCAGTGCAGAGTCCAGGCTCCAGGTAAGGCGACGGCTGTGGGTTGCTGGAGGGGGGTGGAGTGGCGCGGGTCAACGGACCCGATGGTCGGAGTCCAGTGGCGCGGGTCAACGGACCCGATGGTCGGAGTCGAGTGGCGCGGGTCACCGGACCCGATGGTCGGAGTCCAGTGGTGGCTGAGTCGGGGTCCGCGGGCGATGCGTGGGTGGTCCCGGTGGGCGGATGGTCGGCAGGTCGGCGGCGAGATGAATCGGGTGCGTAGTGGCGGCCATGTTGAGAGAGCCCCGGTCCGGCGGCGTTGTCGGGTAGTTCGGGTCGGGCGGCGATGTCGGAGGAATCGGCGAGGGGGAGAAAGTCCGAGTTACCGTAGAAGCTGCGAGGCTGGGCGTCATCGGTAGGCAAGTGAGGGTCGGCGGCGGCATCGATGTGGAGGTCGGTGAAGGCGGCGTCCCGGTGAGTATGGAAGTCGCTCCTAGTGGCCAAGATGGCGTCGCGGGACTCGGGCAGGCGATGCGGGCCAGAGTTGGGGCCCGGAGTCTGCGGGCGGTCGAGTCGCGGAGTGTAGGCATCGGGAGCGGCCTGGAGTCGGAATAATTTAAGTTCCTTGGTGGAATTAAGGTAGGCCAGGAATGTTTTATTAAAGAGGAGGATCTTCCGGCGGATGAAATACAGCTGGGGTCCGTTGCAGGTCTGGGTTAGTGAGGCCTGAAGTCCAGTGAGTGTCGATGTGAGGTCTTGTTGGTGCCGGCGCATCGCGACCAGGGTGGATCTCAGTGCCCGGTTGGAGAATTGCTGGGTATGCCGGTGGATAGCCAGTCGGTACCGATGGTCCGGTTGGGGTCCGAACTGGGAGGTAGGGAACTGGAGCTGGAAGCCGTGGGGTATGAGATGATGGCGCAGGCAGGCCCCGAGGAAGCAAATCTATCTATCTATCTATCTATCTATCTATCTATCTATCTATCTATCTATCTATCTATCTATCTATCTATCTATCTATCTATCTATCTATCTATCTATCTATCTATCTATCTATCTATCTCTCTATCTCTCTATCTCTCTATCTCTCTATCTCTCTATCTCTCTATCTCTCTATCTATCTATCTATCTATCTATCTATCTATCTATCTATCTATCTATCTATCTATCTATCTATCTATCTATCTATCTATCTATCCATCTATCTATCTCTAAAACTCTCATCTTGGCCTCTTCCGGTTTGCGTTTCTTTTACATTTCCATTTTCGCCAATTTATTCGCCATTTAGCTGTGCTGCAAGCGCACCAGGTTTTGTTCCGATCGGTGGAATATAACAAAAGTTATGAAGGTTTATGTTCTTCTCTCCTGTCATTCTCTCCTGGCCCCCTTTCGGGCTCCCGCTGTCATTTACCTGCGGCGAGGTGAAGAAAGCCGAAGGATCGGACTGAGCAGAGCGTGGAGAGTGGGTGGGGCGATTACCACCACGTCGAGCCGCTGAGCCCGAACCGCTGAGTCCGGGAACCGCTAAGCCCGAGAACCGCTGAGCCCGAGAGGTGGATAAAATCATGAGAGGAATAGATCGTATAGATGCACAGTCTCTTGCGCAGAGTAGGTGAATCGCGGGTTTAAGAGACATGGGTTTAAGATGAATAGAAAAATATGTAATAGTAATCTGAGGGGTAACGTTTGCCAGAGGAGGTAGTTGAGGCTGGGACAATACCACAGTTTAAGAAACAGTTGGAGAAGTACATGGTACGGACAAGTTTGGAGGAATATGGTCTAAACGCGGGCAAATGGGACTAGTGCAGCCGAGACATGGGCCGGTGTGGGCTATTTGCGCCGAAGGGCCTGTTTCCAGTCTCTGACTATGACTTTCGGTCCCACTCGCCTAAGCCGGTAAAATGGCCCCTACAATGCTTGTCCCATTTGCCAGTTTTGCAAGTACATTCGTCGCAACCTTTCTACGCCAGTTGCCTTTCTGAAATAATTTGTTTTCGGAGTTGCTGCGGTAGCGGCCTCTACAATGGCCTCTGACCAGGAATCGTGTCCGCTTGGTGCGGCTGCGGTGACTAGTGGAGTGGCACGTGTGTGTGGCGGAGGACCAGACGGCATCTGTGTAGACGAGCAGGCATGTGAGGCAGATGGACGAGAGCCAACCGTGTCTGGCCGAGCGACAGGCGTGTGTGGCGGAAGGCCAGGCGTGTATGGAGGAGAGGCTGACGTGTCTGGCGAAAGTCTGGCGTGTCTGACGGAGAGGGACACTGACGGAGAGGGAGACTGGATGACAGGCGTGGACATGTCTGCCGGAGGGAAGCTATGCGGAGGGGTCGTTTCGGTGGGTATTGGGAAAAAAACTTCTACAACATGAACAGCGTTGCTCTTGCCCCTACAATATTCCAGCCTGAAGGTTCCCCTGCGATCCGCCTATAAATTAGTGGACACCACTCCCCCCCCCCCCCCCCCCCCCCCCACCCCCCACCCCCTCCCCCAACAACAACGGTTCCGGGTCAGTTGAAGTTGGGGATGCAGATTTGTGTTTATTATTATTGCGTACACCGCGCTAATCGAAAAGGTTAGTTTTTTCATGTTCTGAAATAAAAAAGATACACAATTCGTAAATACAATCGTATCAATAGACAATACACAATACGTGCAGGAGTAGGCCATTCGGCCCTTCGAGCCAGCACCGCCATTTAATGTGATCATGGCTGATCATCCACAATCAACATCCCCGTTCCTGCCTTCTCCCCATACCCCCTGACTCAACTATTTTTAGCTCTCTCTTGAAAGCATCCAGCGAACCTGCCTCCACCTGAGGCAGACAATTCCACAGACTCACCACTCTCTGTGAGACAAAGTGTCACCTCGTCTCCTTTCTAAATGGCTTACTCCTTATTTTTAAACTGTGGACCTGGTTCTGGACTCCCCCAACATCGGGAACATGTTTCCTGCCTCTAGCGTGTCCACGCCCTTACCAATCTTATATCTTTCAATGAGCTCCCGTTTCACCCTTCTAAACTCCAGAGTGTACAAGCCCAGCTGATCCATTCTCTCAGCATATGACAGTCCCGCCATCCCGGGAATTAACCTTGTAAACCTATGCTGCAACCCCTGAATAGCAAGAATGTCCTTCCTCAAATTAGGGGACCAGAACTACACACAATACTCCTGGTGTTGTATCACTTGGACTATATATAACTGCAGAAATACCTCTTTGCTCCTATATTCGATTTTTCTTGTTATAAAGGCCAACATTCCATTCTCTTTCTTCACTTCTTGCTGTACCTGCATGCTTACGTTCGTAGAATGATGTACAATGACCCTCCAGATTCCCTTGTACTTCCCCTTTTCCCAACGACGCCATTTAGATAGTAATCTGCCTTCCTGTTTTTGCTACCAAAGTGGATAACCTCACATTTATCCATATAACCATGTAACAATTACAGCACGGAAACAGGCCATCTCGGTCCTTCTAGTCCGTGCAGAACACTTACTCTCGCCTAGTCCCATCTACCTGCACTCAGACCATAACCATCCATTTCTTTCCCGTCCATATACTTATCAAATTTATTTTTAAATGATAAAATCGAGCCTGCCTCCACCACTTCCACTGGAAGCTCATTCTACACAGCTACCACTCTCTGAGTAAAGAAGTTCCCTCTCATTTTACCCCTAAACTTCTGTCCCTTAATTGTCAAATCATGTCCCCTTGTTTGAATCTTCCCTACTCTCAATGGAAAAAAATGTATCCACGTCAACTCTGTCTATCCCTCTCATAATTTTAAAGTCCCTCCTTAACATTCTGCGCTCCAAAGAATATAGACCTAACTTGTTTAACCTTTCTCTGTAACTTAGGTTCTGAAACCCAGGCAACATTCTAGTAAATCTGTACTCTCTGTACTCTCTCTATTTTGTTGACATCATTCCTATAATTTTGCGACCAAAATTGTACACCATACTCCAGAATTGGCCTCACCAATACCTTGTACAATTTTAACATTACATCCCAACTTCTATACTCAATGCTCTGATTTATAAAGGCCAGCACACCAAAAGATTTATTTACTACCCTATCTACATGAGATTCCACCTTCATGGAACTATGCACAGTTATTCCTAGATCCCTCTGTTCAACTGCATTCCTCAATTCGCTACCATTTACCATGTACGTCCTATTTTGATTTGTCCTGCAAAGATGTAGCACCTCACACTTATCAACATGAAACTCCATCCGCCATCTTTCAGCCCACTCTTCCAAATGGCCTAAATCTCTCTGAAGACTTTGAAAATCTACTTCATTATCCACAACACCACCTGTCTTAGTATAATCTGCATACTTATTAATCCAATTTATCACACCATCACCCAGATCATTGATGTATATGACAAAAACAGTGGACCCAACACAGATCCCCGAGGTACCCCACTAGTCACCGGTTTCGAACCTGACAAACAGCCATCTCCCATTCAGCCACTGTTGAATCCATCTGGCTACTCCACCGCTAATACCAAACAATTGAACCTTCTTAACCAACCTTCCATGTGGAACCCAGTCAAAGGCTTTACTGAAGTCTATATAGACAACATCCACCGCTTTACCCTCATCAATTTCCCTAGTAACCTCTTCAAAAAATTCAATAAGATTAGTCAAAAACATGACCTTCCAAGCACAGGTCCATGTTGACTGTTCCTAATCAGACCCTGTTTATCCAGATGATTATATATATTACTAGACTAAGCGGGACCCGTTGGGTCCCAGCATCACACGGGAGGGCTGGACACCCAACACAATAGTCCACCTCTCCACCAATGCCAATATTGCTGGCCAGTGGGGGGGGGGGACTTTCTGGTGCGCTAGTATGAGTGTTGTGGACCGAAGGTACAGATTTCCAGAGGGCTAGCATGGAGTTTGTGGGCCGAATGAATTTTTGGGCTGGCAGCTCAGTCACCGAGGCCTGGCAGTACAATCCCTCGGACCTGGCAGGCTGGCAGCTGAGAAACTGCCAGATATTCTGCCCAAAACAGGTGACAGGCTGTAAGAGAGAACGGGGAGAGGGTCGACTGAATAGATTATTGGGCTGGCAGTTCAGTCACTTACGGCTGTTGGGCTGGCAGTTCACTAACTCATGGCTCGTGGGCTGGCAGTGCAGTCACTCACGCCTGGTACGCTGGCAGTTCACTCAGTCACCCCACCTACCTTCAACCCCCCCCCCCCCCCCCCCCACTCTGCACCTTGCCATTCCCCTCCCAACCACACATTCTGTGCATCTTCCCACAACCTCCCCCCAGGCACTCTTAGTGGCTCACCCACAGAGCAGCCTTTCCTGCCTATTAGGTTCCTATTGTGATGAAGTACACACAGGCATCAAAAGTGCAAAAAAGATTTATTAAAATTTAAAATGTGAATGATTTGAAATATAAAACAATTTAAATGTTAAAGATAAGAATTATTAAGTTTTTACTTGCTGTGTCTCTTGTTGTGTTCTGCTGCTCACTGCCTCTTGATGACTATTTCCTGTTGATTGAAAGAGACAATTGTAATATAGAGAATGTCAGCAGTCAAATTTTAAGAAAGAAAATCTGAGAATTTATCTCAGAAGTCATCATTCAACGAAGCACGCTTTTAATGACAATATTATTGATCAATGTTCCATCCTTCAGGAAAACTTTGTCATTTCCCATTATCTTTCAACCAAAGGGCTTAGTGTTGCTGAAGTTATCTTGAAGAGTTCTGTCCATCATCTCAAAGCTTTCTCCCCTAACCATTGCACATTCATCCTAAACAATGACTTTCAGTTGCCTCATGAAATGCGGCGTCTTAGAGTTCTTCTCGATGTTGCAGAATGTATCCTCGGCCACTTGAATAGGTATCTTGAATCGAGAATGTGTAGTTCTTCCACCGGCATTAATGTAGCTGCTATGTCGAAAAAGCAGCCGAAATACAATTTCAGTTGTTAATGAACACTGAAGAATTTGTGCAAAACATTTTTTTGAGGCGGGGTCTGTCACGGTGGGGTAGGGGGTGGGAAATGTCGTGCAGCCAAGGGAGGGGACATCTTCAGGCGGGGGCGCTCGTGAGCTGATGAGAAGGCGGGGTGTCCTCATGTGGGCGGCTTCAGTAGGGGGTGCATCCTATAGCCAAGTGGAGGGCAACGTCTTGAGGTGGAGATGCCAGTGGGGGGGGGGGGGTGGTGAGTGACCTCTGGACTCACTCACTGCCTTGGGATTAACTCATGGCCTTTGGATTGACTGATTCTCACAGCTTGTGGACTCACTGATGCCCGACTTTTGGAGTCACGTCTGACTTTTTTAAACTGAAAACTGCAACATCAACATTGAGGAATAGCTTCTTCCTGACAGCCATCACGCTATTAAACATAACAAATAAGCTCTAAACTACGAAAGACTATATTATTTGCTCTATTTTTTGATCACACACAAACTCCACCTTACACAAACTCACACACACAGACTCATTTACACACACATTCAGACTCAGTTGCACACACATTCTCTCACATACACACACACATACTGATTCACACACACAGACACATTCACACGCAGTCATACACACACACACGTACATTCTCATACACATATTCACACACACACATTCACACACAGAGAGACTCATTCACGGACACACAAACTCAATGACACACACATTCACACACAGACTCATTCACACACATGGACTCATTCACACACACACAGACTGATTCACACACACAGAGACTGATTCACACACACACAGACTCATTAACACACATACACACAGACTCGTTCACAAACACACAGACTCATACACAGACACACACACACTCATTCACACACACACAGAGACTCATTCACACACCCACACAGACTCATACTTACACACATTCTCAGATACACACAGACTCATTCACACACACAGACTGATTCACTCACACACATACACATACACACACACACAGACACATTCACACACAGAGTCATACACACACATATTCACACACACACACATTCTCATACACATATTCACACACACATATTCACACACACGGCTTGCGGACTGACTGATGCCCGACTTCTGGAGCCACGTCCGACTTTTGTAAACTGACAACTGTAACATCTACATTGAGGAACAGCTTCATCCTGATTGCCATCAGGCTATTAAACTTAACAAATAAGCTCTGAACTACAAAAGACTATATTTGTACTATGTGTCATTTGTTGATCACACACACCCTCCACCCCACACACACACAAACACAGACTCTCACGCACACAGATTCATTCACACACACAGAGACTCATTCACACACACACACACACACACATACACACACAGACTCATTCACACACACATAGACTCGTTTACACACAGACATACTCATTTACACACACACATTCACACACACTCATTTGCACACACATTCTGACACACACACAGACACATTCATATACTCATTCACACAGACTCATTCACACACAAACACATATTCACACACACACACATTCACACACACACACACAGACACACACTTATTCACACACACATACATATACACACACACACACACACACATATATTCACACACACACATTCACACACACATATATTCACACACATTCACACACACACATATTCACACACATTTTCACACACACACATATTAACACACACGCACACATATATATATACACACATATTCACACACATACATATATTCACACACACACATATATTCACACACACACATATATTCACACACACACATTCACACACATATATATATACATACACATATATCCACACACACATTCACACACACACACACACACACACACATTCACGCACACACACCCAATACTAAAATGCTAAGTAACTTCAGAATGTGTTGAATACACAGTGTGTAAAACGAATCATTAAAGTCTGCTGTGGAGGCTGCTGCTGCAACAAAATGCTGCTTTTAAATAACATCTAACAAACACACTAACCATAGACAGAGCCGTAAAGTCATGAATTATTCAGCAGCGGCAGCATTTGCCGCCATCTTGACGTCGCCATCTCGCTGCTTGCCACGAACCGGAAATGACGTTATCGACGCCATCTTGCCGCTAACCATAAATGACGACATCGAAGCCATCTTTCAACCGAGCCAAAATCACAGAATGAGCGCTAATTTTAAAATTAAACACAGTTCTGATCCAATAAAATGTTTATTCATGCTTTATCCATCTGCAACCATTTTAAACCCCAAGAGAAACAAATCTGCAATTTCTTTACAACCAATACATTTTTTTTTCTTTAAACAGTTATTTTAAACCCAACAGAAACAAATTTCCAAACGTTTTACAACAAATACATTTTCTTTTCTGTAAACGTTTTTGTAACAACCTACAGATACAAATTTGCAAATACTTTACAACCAATACATTCAGTGTTATTCACAGCCCAGAGAGCCGTGAGCCTTTGTCTTGCTGGGTCTGACAGAGACTGAGTGAGGCACGACACATCCGGCTTTTATAGTCCCTCCCAATGCCGCCAGCAGGGCGAAGCAGAGAGAAAGGGGAATTTCGTAAAATCACTAACATCTCTCTCATTTTTCATCGACGGGAAAAATCCTCCGCACCCGGAAGGCGGAGGGGGGCTCTGAGCGAGGTAGCCAATAATGGCGGCCGTAGGTGGCGGCGTTCTGTCGCAGATCACAGCACAGTGGGCCAAAAGTGGCCAAGATCAGTGTTTTAGTAATATAGATCTCTAAGTATTATTTCCATTAATTTGCCCACCACTGACGTCAAACTAACAGGACTACAATTGCTAGGCTTACTCTTGGAATCCTTTTTTAAACAATGTAACAACATGCGCAGTACGCCAATCCTCCGGCACCATTCCCGTTTCTAATGACATTCGAAATATTTCTATCATAGCTCCTGCTAATTCTACAATAACTTCCCTCAATGTCATAGAGAATATCGTGTCAGGACCTGGAGACTTATCCACTTCTATATTTTTCAAAAGTGTCAGTACTTCCTTTTCTTTTATTCACATAGTTTCCATAGCTACTCTACTTATTTCCCTTACCTCACATAATTCAATATCGTTCTCCTTGGTGAATACCGAAGAAAATAGCTTGTTCAATTTCTCCCCCATCGCTTTTGGCTCTGCAGATAGCTGTCCACTCTGACTCTCTAATGGACCAATGTTATCCCCCGTTATCCTTTTGCTATATCTTCTTTAAGCTTTTCTAATTTATTTTTTAATATTCTTTTTGCATTATTTATACTCTTCAAGCACCTCATTAACTCCATGCTGCCTATAATTATTGTACATCTCTCTCTTTTTCCGAACCAAGTATCCAATTTCCCTTGAAAACCATGGTTCTTTCCAATTATTACTCTTTCCTTTCAACCGAACAGGGACATAAAGATTCTGTACTCTTAAAATGTGACCTTTAAATGTCTTCCATTCTTCCCATAAAACAAAATGTCCCAATTCACTCCTTTTAAATCCTATCGCATCTCCTCAAAGTTAGCCTTTCACCAATTAAATATATCAACCCTTGGTCAAGTTATCACCTTCTCCATAATTCTATTGAGACAAATGGTATTGTGATCACTGGACCTGAAGTGCTCCCCAACACACACCTCCGCCACCTGACCTGCCTCATTTCCTAACAGGAGGTCCAGCACTGCCCCTTCTCTAGTAGGTACCTCTATGCATTGCTGCAAAAAACTATCCTGCACACATTATACAAACTCCAAACCATCCAGCACTTTTACAGAATATGTTTCCCAGTTTATGTATGGAAATTGAAATCTCCCACAAGCACTAACTTGTGCTTACTACAAATATGTGCGATCTCCTTACATATTTGCTCTTCCAATTCTACTATTTCTACAAATATACTAACACTTCAAAGTCATCTCTAAATACTTTGCATCCTGCAGCAGAGAACGTATCAGAACGCTGTAGGTACGGCAGCATTTGTGGTGTGTGCATCTTAATGGGTCCTGTCACCAGACCTCTTCGTGGTCGCGACGAAAAACGCCGTTAGTCTGTGCCCTGCACGGATGTGTCCCGCCCCGCTGATATCCTCCATCAATTTATGTTTTCCTCGCATTGTTTAGTCCGATTCAGATCATCTGCTGCAAATCTAACGTGGTCCGATATGGTGAGAAATGCATCCGTGTAAATGAATCGTACGACTGAAAAGGGAGGCAGTTGTCAGACATCTGACACGGCGCAATAGTAGAAGAAATGAAGAACAAGACAGAACACGATCAGTGGAGATTTTTTCATGTTTTCCAATAAAACTTTGATGACAGCCATAGAGTCATATAGTGCGGCAACGGGCCTTTATGTCCAACTTGCCCATACCGGCCAACGTGTCCCAGCTACATTAGTACCGCCTGCCCGCGTTTGTTCCATATCCCTCCAAACCTGTCCTGTCCATTTACCTGTCCAACTGTTTCTTAAATGGCTATCCTAAATGTTGGGAAAGACCCACCTCCTGACGCTCTCTGTTCGCGGAGACAAGCCCACAAAAGCTTGTCATTTCCCGGTGTGAAGTTACAAATGAAGTTTCTATTCACTTTGATTCGTCCCCGTTCTTTTGGTTGTCGACCGGGTGTGTTGCCTGCGGGCCAATGGTACTCAGCAGATCAGAATGTCACTCACTAAGGTGTAAAACACCATCCGTTTATAGATTGGATAGCTACTCCTCATTTAAATGTTAATGTGAAAACATTCGTCTGCATGGCGTGCTACAAATTTGCTGTTTATTCCTCACTGGATGAATTCATGGAGTTACGATGGAGCGATTCGAGGATTCGCCACCTCACAGCCTCCAGCCCCCTTCACCTTTGAACCATGTTCTACTGTCATGTTATACCATTAACGGCGAGGATGTTCCCATCTTCTCAGGTTAAGTCCCATATTTTGCAGATATGCGGTATTGAAACCGTCACCATATTTGAAATACGATTCGACGGGTGCATTGATCGGAAAGATGAAACTGCAAGTAGGAGAATCGCGGGCAAATGTGACTAGCGTTGACTGGGCATCTCGGTTAGCCGGGACGAGTCGAGCCATAGGTGCAGATTCACTGCTGCATGACTGTGATTGTGACTGCGAATAGTCAGTTAGATGATCAGTGACCTCTACTGGTTGTATACGTGTGTGGTGAGAACAAATGGGCAGTTTAATTTGAGTATGCAGAGAACATAGTGGGATGAATTAAAATTGTTGGATTGTCGGCGTGGGTGGGTAGCTCAAATATCCTGTTTGCGTGTTGCATGCAATTCAGATTGTAAATATGCACGCATTGCGCTCAGTGGGAATTTAACCGCGTTTATCAGCTCGCCTCTGAATTTACTCTGAGTCACCACGTAAATACACGTGTTAGTGCAGGTATTGAGAAGCTGTAAGAACCCCGACGTGACACTCGTGATATAGTAATAACCGGTAGGGGAGCTGTCAGATCCGGTCTTCGCAATACTAGTAAAGATGTAAAAGACAGCTTGTGTTGCCCATAGGAGTATGAAAGTGCCCGTGATACTAAAGAGTAAAACAATGGATTTCCTGCGATTCTCCATCTCCGGGTCCTTCTCTCCGTGGCTGCGGCCCCGGAGACCCCTGCGGACTCTGCTGGCCGCTACAATCCGCCTGACCGTCAGCACATTGAGCAGAAGAATCAGAAAGAACGGTATACAAGGGACTAGAACGCGGTGTGTGACATTATATGCGATCCATGCAGACGACGTATAGAAGGTGGGTTTGGCGTAGCAACCCCATGGAAGATTATCAAACACGTTGCCAGGAGTTATCGTAAAACACCGAGGGACGTTTTCCAAACCGCCCAGCACACTCACTGCCCCGATAACCACAGCCGCCGTTCTCTCAGTGCAATATCTTGTTTTCAGCTTCTCACAACATATAGTCACAAACCGATCGAAGGTGAATGCCACCGTCAGCCAGACAGAGACCGCGGTGTTTGTAAAGATGAAGAAATAGATAGTCGTGCACACGGGAGTAATGTTCAGAAAAGAATACGGGAAGTGAATTAGAATAGTCTGTCGCAGAAACGGATCGGTGATGCCGACCAGGAGATCAGACGCTGCCATAGCCAACAGGTAGAGAGTGATGCATTTGGAGAGACCGCATTTACCTCGACAGAGAATCACAATCGCCAACAAATTCACTGTGAAGGAGAGAAGAGATATTACTGACACAAGACCCGCATTAAGTGTTCTGTGGAACATTGGCTGAATGGAAGGTTTTGAAACTTGGATGCGTTGATCAAATGACCTTTAGCCCCGACAAAGTTCAGAGACTAAAGTCTTTTCCCCAGAGAGTCGCATCCATTTACACTATTAGTCCCATGTACCGTAGTTACAGAAACCATTAATATACAGCTCAATTGCAGGTGGGAGGAAACAAGAGCACAGCCAGTAGCGCGGCGTCGGAGCACGAACTATGTAACATTGCTCTTACAGCACGGGAGGTAAAGATTGAACCTGTGTCTCCGGAAGTGTGTGACACCGGCAGTACTTACTGTGGCACGATGGCGAAGATGTACAGATACATCTGCGGATAAAAATTCGGATTTACAGATCGTCCGAAGGAGTGGGTATCAAGATACATAACATTAACAGACATAATATTACGTGACAGCATCTGTTTACATCTGAATTAACGCATATTAAAGTCGTGACACTTTCATAGAATCAGAAACCAGCTCGTGACATTCACTTGCTTTATCTCTTGAGCTGTAGCATTACAGGTCTAAAGCGGGACTATGATTCACGCAGCGACGAGTGCAGAAAATATATCGATTATATATTCAGTTTATATATTCAGTTAAGCAGGTATGTCCGATTGGGAAGAGATGTAATTTCACTAACTGGTTCCAGACTATCCACGGAAGGAGCCCAAGGTGCCATTCTCTCAGCTCCTGGTCAACAAATATCCAATCTCAGGGTCCCCTATTTTGAGGAAGGACATTCTTGCTATTGAGGGAGTGCAGCGTATGTTTACAAGGTTAATTCCTAGGATGGCGCGACTGCCATATGCTGAGAGAATGGAGCGCTGGGCTTGTTCGAGCCTGGTCTGGAGTTTAGAAGGATAGGAGGGGATCTTAGTGAAACATGTAAAATTATTAAGGGTTTGGACACGCTGGAGGCAGAAAACATGATCCCGATGTTGGGAGAGTCCAGACGCAGGGGGCCACAGTTTAAGAATAAGAGGTAAGCCATTTAGAACGGAGACGAGGAAACACTTTTCCACCCAGAGAGTTGCGAGTCTGTGGAATTATCTGCCTCAGAGGGCGGTGGGGGTCGGTTCTCTGGATACTTTCAAGAGAGAGCTAGATAGGACTCTTAAAGATAGCGGAGTGAGGGGATATGCAGTAAAGGCAGGAACGGTGTACTGATTGGGGATGATTAGCCATGATCACATTGAATGACGGTGGTGGCACGAAGGGCCAATTGGCCTCCTCCTGCACCTATTGTCTATTGCCTAGTGTGGTTATCTGATACCTGCTCTCTGGTCAGGGCTCTGAACGGCGCAATCAGTCCAAAGAGTCGTCCAGACCAGGATCAACAACGGGCATGACGTGCACATTGCGGCAGTTACAGTAAGAAAAACGGAATTAAATTAAACAAGTGAATTATTGAAACAGAAGTACACGGAATGCGTCGGAGTACACGGAATGCCTCACAGCTAATGCAAGTACATGGAAATTAAAGACAAAACAAATTACCGAAAACAGCGACAGCCGCTAATGCAGGGTAATATATATCTTCAATTCGATAGATCAATGGATATTCCATAGCAGGAAGACACAATTAACTCCTGTGGCTCCGTCAGTCCGTCAACGCTGTAGCTCTATGGCGATGCCTTCTGGTGGGCACCAAGATATATAGAGCGATATTTCTCCTGCGACATGAGCTCATACCTGCTGATTGTCATTAGTGACACTCACAGAACAAACACCTTGCATCACAACCGTTGAATCCACCATGGGAGATTACAAGCAAATAATTGAAAGATCGAGTAAAAATAAAACACAAAACGAGTCGCTGAAGAAGGACCTGAATAACGGATCCGATCCGAAACGTCACCTGTACATGCCCACAAAAAATGTTGCACGATCCCTTGAGTTACTCCAGCACTTTTCTTCGATGAAAATAAGAAATAATGATTTCCAGTGAAAGAATGATGTGTTATTTCATTTAATGTTGGTGTGCTTTCGATGAATTTCTCCAGGGCTTCAGACTGAATTATAAATGTATCTAAATTCCCAACACTGAATCTTCCGGTACATGCAAACCAATCTCCCACTGCAACTTTCCATGTTTTATTGCGAAAATAAAGCATTATTTATTTCTGGCGAACTTGCAATAGGATCAATAGACAACAGACTAGGTGCAGGAATAGGCCATTTGGTCCTTCGAGCCAGCACCGCCATTCAATGTGATCATGGCTTATCATCCCCAATCAGTACCCCGTTCATTCCTTCTGCCCATGTACCCTTACTCCTCTATCTTTAATAGCCCTATCTAGCTCTCTCTTGAAAGTATCCAGAGAACCGGCCTCCACCGCCCTCAGAGGCAAAGAATTCCACAGACTCGCAGCTCTCAATGTGAAAAAGTGTTTCATCGTCTCCGTTCTAAATGGCTAACCCCTTATTCTTAAACTGTGCGCGGCCCCTGGATCTGGACTCCCCGTTCACAGAAAGTATTAGTCTCAGTACTTCTTAAATGTGGTGGCAGTCACGGCGACCACCATCCTCTCAGGAATTGCACTGCCCCATAGTAGAAGCATCCACGTCGCGGCGCTGGAAACTGGAAGTATCCCAAGCTAATTCTGCGACCACCATCATCATCGTCGGACTCCACAGTCAAAAAGGTACAAAAGATGATGTACTTCCTACGGCACCCGAGGAAGCACAATCGGCCACAGGCAATTGTCCAATTCTGCACGGCCACGGTAGAGTCTGCCCTCACCTGTCCTCACCATCTACTAAACAGCCAAAAATCTATAGCCTCCCTTTGATCTGGTATTTTGTTGGTTCACATGCTTGATCAATGGCGATTTATCATTAATGTTTTATTATTATTAATGTTTAGTGTTTTCTGCGTCATGCATAACTGTCACTGTATGTCATGATGTTACTAGTGCGCGAGCACCAAGGCAAATTCCTTGTTGTGAATACTTAGCCAATAAACTTACTTACTTACTTATTGCAACAAGTGGTGGCTGCCACTTATTGGCGCCGGATGCTTGCGTCCTTTTCAGGACCGACGATGACAGCGAGGTCAATATTTGTAGCAAGATGCACTCGAAAAGATGAAGGAATTGCACTCCAAATGGCATCACACTCTCCATCAATTTATCTTTCAGGTATCCTATCCAAACGATTCACTCCTCATCTTAAACTTATGTCATCGTTTAAATTGGCTATAGGGTTACGTTTTCCACCATCAAGATAATAATAATAATAATAATAATAATAATAATAATAATAATAATAATAATAATAATAATAATAATAATAATAATAATAATAATAATAATAATAATAATAATAATAATAATAATAATAATAATAATAATAATAATAATAATAATAATAATAATGATAATAATAACAACAATAATAATAACAACAATAATACTAAGCCTTTATTGTAATTGTACTTAGAAATACAACGGATATTGGAGAGCTACTCCTGTTCAATGCAACCAAAACAAGTTAAAACAAGATATAAACACATCCAATACATTCAATACGTTATTTAACTGCTTAAAATAGTACATACATTATATTTGACACACCTAGGTAGAACATAGCACTGGGAGAATATTACACTTTAAAATTGATTAAATAGTTAAAAGATGTTTTTTAAACAGAAGAAATATTATCTGAGTGGTCTGTTTCCACTCCACATATCTTCACCATCAAAAGTTAGATGTCTCCAGTGAGGCCAGATTGCGAATAATTTGTGTCAGCGCTGATCTCGCTGCCTCATGAATGCACTGTTGATAGAGGGATAGAGAATGTGATAACCCGTTAGATGTTTTGGATATGTAATCAGTCTGTGTGTACACACGCTCGATCCAGGACGTGTGTGGATTAAAATATGTAGGTATGGTGTATGATTGCGGCGCGGACATAGCGGGCAAACGCTAGAGAGAGTGAGCTCTGTCGCTGCTCAAGAGGCTCGGCTCATACAATAGATACAATTTTCACTGCATGTTATGTGTTTCCTTTGTCTAGTATTCCACATGCCGCCATACCAGCGACTTACAGAGCCACAACATTACATCCCTGGGTTTGTATACAAGCCCTCTTGAAATAAAGGCAACAAGTAAGAAAGAATGCTGCATGCTGAAAGAACTCCACAGGTGCACAGTAGAGAGCATGCTGACCGGTTGTATCGTGCTTTGGTTCGGCAACGTGTACGCCCTGGAGCGGAAAAGACTGCAAAAAGTAGTAAACACTACCCAGCCTATCATCGGCTCGGACCTCCCTCCAATCGAGGGGATCTATCGCAGTCGTTGCCTCAAAAGGGCTGCAGCATCATTAAGGACCCACACCATCCTGGCAGCACACTCATCTCCCCGCTGCCTTCAGGGAGAAGGTACTGGAGCCTGAAATCAGCAACATCCAGGTTGAGGAATTGCTCTTCCTCACAACCATCTCAACTCATTAAACTCAACTCAAAGAAAACTATGAACATAATAGTCCATTGCACTTTATCTGGTTATTTATGTGTGTATATATATATTCAATGTTACATGGACACACTGATCCGTTCTGTATTTATTCATGCCCACTATATTTCATTGTCCTATCTGGGACCCATGACAATAAACTCTCTTGAATCTTGAATCTTCAATCATCGAGTTTGCTTTCCTTAATGCCGATTTTACTTGCAGATCATTTTTGGGGAATTCTGCACCATCACTCCCAAGTCCCACTCACAAGGGTGGTAAAGAAAGCTTTTGGTATGGTAGCATTTATAAATCAGAACATTGAGTATAGAAGCTGGGATGTAATGTTAAAATTGTACAAGGCATTGGTGAGACCAAATCTGGAGTATGGTGTACAATTTTGGTCGCCCAATTATAGGAAGGATGTCAACAAAATAGAGAGAGTACAGAGGAGATTTTCTAGAATGTTGCCAGGGTTTCAACAATTAAGTTACAGAGAAAAGTTGAATAAGTTAGGTCATTATTCTCTGGAGCGCAGAAGGTTAAGAGGGGACTTGATAGAGGTCTTTAAAATGATGAGAGGGATAGACAGAGTTGATGTGGACAAGATTTTCCCTTTGAGAATAGGGAACATTCAAACAAGTGGAACATTACTTCAGAATTTAGGGACAGAAGTTTAGAGGTAACATGAGGGGGAACTTATTTACTCAGAGAGTGGTAGCGGTGTGGAATGAGCTTCCAGTGGAAGTGGTGGAGGCAGGTTCGTTGGTATCATTTAAAAATAAATTGGATAGGCATATGGATGAGAAGGGAATGGAGGGTTATGGTACGAGTGCAGGCAGGTGGGACTAAGGCAAAATAATTTTTCGGCACGGACTTGTAGGGCCGAGATGGCCTGTTTCCGTGCTGTAATTGTTATATGGTTATATGTCCCTTTGTACCTCCGATTTCTGGATTCTCAGCTCATTTAGAAAAACCTCTACGCCTTAATTCTTACGACCAGAATGCATGACTGCATACATTGCTGCACATTATTCCATCTGCCAATTCGCTGCCCCCTCTCCCAACCTGTCCAAGTCCTGCAGAATCCCTGCTTTCTGTACACGACCGGCCCTACACCTATTTTAGTATCACCCGCAAACCGTGCTACAAAGCTTTCAATACCCTCGTCCAAATCATTGATATACCACGTGAAGGTGGCATAGAGAGAGAGCATTAGATGGAGTGAGAAAGAGAGAGTGTGAGAGAACAACCAGGAGAGCGAGAGATCGAGAGTGACAGAGAGAGGCAGACACTAGTTGAAAGAAATAGAGTGAACGAGAGAGAATGGTGGAGATAGGTAGAAGGTTTTAGCAAACGGCATTGAAAGAGAAGGCGCCGACACTTGCAGAACGCTACTATTCACTGGAAACCAGCCAGAAAAAAAGCCCACTTTATTGCCACTTCTTGCCTTCGGCCATCTAGCAAACCTGCTATCCATGGTAGTATCTGCCCTCTGATACCGTGGGCTCTCATCTTCCTAAGCAGCCTAACGTGTGGCACCTCATCCAAGGCTTTCTGAAAATCTAAGTAAACAGCATCTACTAGCTCTCCTTTGACTGCCCTGCTATTTATGTCTTGAAAGAATTCCCGCAAACTTGTCAAGCAATACCTCCACTTAACAAGGCCATGCTGACTTCGGTCTATTAATGCATCGACTTCTCAGTACTCCGTAATCTCATCCCTTATAAATGGCTCTAAAATCTTACCAACCACCGAAGTCAGACTAACCGGCCTAGGACCAATCCTGGCAATATTGATTCCTGAAGTGTCATTGTCAATGCGTTCCTAATCTCCAAATCCACCTTTTTCTGAAACCTAGTGTACAGTCCATCCGGCCCACCTATCCACCTTTGGCCCTTTCAGCCACTTCACAAACTTCCACCCACTGTCTCTCTTGAATTTCACGCACGTTGCTGGTGTCTTCGCTGTGAAGATTTTTGCAAATATCTCATGGCGTATGAATGTGGATACATCTCCCGGGTCTGATCAGTTCTATCCGCGATTAGTGTGACAATAGACAATAGATGCAGGAGTAGGCCATTTTGCCCTTCGAGCCAGCACCACCATTCAATGTGATCACGAATGATCATCCACATGCAGTACCCCGTTCCTGCCTTCTCACCATATCCCTGACTCCGCTATCTTCATAGCTCTCTCTGATCCAGTGGCCACAGTTTAAGAATACGCGCTAACCCATTTAGAACGGAGGTAAGGAAACACTTTTTCACACAGAGAGTTGTGTGTCTGTGGAATAGTCTGCCTCAGAGGGTGGTGGAGGCCGGTTCTCGGGATACTTTCAAGAGAGAGTAAGAAGTGCTCTTCAGGATAGCGGAGTTGGGGGATATGGGTGGAAGGCAGGAACGGGGTACTGATTTTGGTTGATCAGCCATGATCACATTGAATGGCGGTGCTGGCACGAAGGGCCGAATGGCCTATTCCTGCACCTATTGTCTATTGTATAGACTCCTTGCTTAATGCCAGCTTAATGATTGAGTTGCCGGGCTGTAGTTCTGTGAGCTGCAGCGCTCAGTAGCTGCGTCTGTCCACAGCGTAGATTCCAATGCCCACATCCCTCAGATCAGTGGACGGCCTGGCTTCTGAAACCAAGACCAACCGGTTTGACAACCACGACCGTTATACACCACGCACAAAGTTGGTTTAAAATTCTAGTTAACCATTTCTGCTACAGGGAATGCAGTAACTCGGATAGGATTTGAACATAACCTTTAGGAATTCTTTCTGCGGCATTTCTCATTTGTCCTCCTGTCCGCTGTTACTCACTTTTTATTATTTATTATATCAAGACTGGTGACAAAACTAATTTCCGTAGGTTCTGATGTGTCTATCTACCCGAGCACGGGAGTATTGCAACATGGATACAATTCAAGCCAACCGGAAGTTTGCTTGCAGACAGGAAGTGACACACATGGCGTCCTGGTGCCATCGCAACAACCTGGAGCTCAATGCTCTTAAGACAGTGAAATTGATTGTAGACTTTAGTAGAGCTTCCCCTCCCCTCACCAAACTCACCATCAACACCACCACAGTCACATATGTGGAGTCTTTTAGATTATGTTAGAGCAGGGGTCGGCCACCTACGGCCCCCAGAATCACATCTGTGGGGTTCTTGGGAACAATCATCTCTGAGGACATTAAATGGGGGGCTACCATGGATTCCAAAGTCAAAAAGGCACAACTATATAACCATATAACAATTACAGCACGGAAACAGGCCATCTCGGCCCTACAAGTCCGTGCCGAACAACTTTTTTTCCCTTAGTCCCACCTGCCTGCACTCATACCATAACCCTCCATTCCCTTCTCATCCATATGCCTATCCAATTTATTTTTAAATGTTACCAACGAACCTGCCTCCACCACTTCCACTGGAAGCTCATTCCACACCGCTACCACTCTCTGAGTAAAGAAGTCCCCCCTCATGTTACCCCTAAACTTCTGTCCCTTAATTCTGAAGTCATGTCCTCTTGTTTGAATCTTCCCTATTCTCAAAGGGAAAAGCTTGTCCACATCAACTCTGTCTATCCCTCTCATCGTTTTAAAGACCTCTATCAAGTCCCCCCTTAACATTCTGCGCTCCAGAGAATAAAGACCTAACTTATTCAACCTTTCTCTGTAACTTAGTTGTTGAAACCCAGGCAACATTCTAGTAAATCTCCTCTGTACTCTCTCAATTTTGTTGACATTCTTCCTATAATTGGGCGACCAAAATTGTACACCATACTCCAGATTTGGTCTCACCAATGCCTTGTACAATTTTAACATTACATCCCAGCTTCTATACTCAATGCTCTGATTTATAAAGGCTAGCATACCAAAAGCTTTCTTTACCACCCTATCTATATGAGATTCCACCTTTAAGGAACTGTGCACTGTTATTCCCAGATCCCTCTGTTCAACTGTATTCTTCAATTCCCTACCATTTACCATGTACGTCCTATTTTGATTTGTCCTGCCAAGGTGTAGCACCTCACATTTATCAGCATTAAACTACATTAAACAACAGATGATGTACATCCTGCGGCAGCTGAAAAGGCACAATCTGCCAAAAGCAATGATGGTCCAATTCTATACGGCCATCGTAGAGTCTGTTCTCGCCGTCTCCATCATGGTCTGATTTGGCTCACCGACCAAGCACGCCAACCGGAGGCTGCAGCGAGTCGTACGATCAGCTGAGACGGTCATTGGCTGCAACCTTGTCTCCATTGATGAACAGTACACTGCAAGGGCCAGGAAGCGAGCGGGTATGATCATCTATGACCCTTCTCACCTTGGCCACAAACTCTTTGAATCACTTCCCTCTGTAAGGCCACCACGGACTGTCAAAGCTGCCACAGCTAGACATAAAATCAAAATTTTTCCATGAGTGGTAGCTCTACTCAAAAAACAAAAACCTGTCGCCTCCTTTTGCTCTGGCAATGACCCGGAGAGTGCGTCCACCGTCACGACCGCACCCGCCCTCAACTCTGCCAGCAGCGACCCTGAACACAAGAGACGCGTAGACGAGATCTGGAAGCCTCACTCGTGAGCCTAACCGCCTCCATTACTCCGGTTCTGGAGGTGGGGAGGGCGTCATGTGGTGGGCTGAGCCATTTTGCTATCGAACCGTCGTGGCTCGGGCTTGAGCTCTTGCGTGGACTGGGCGTGATCTGGGCCAACTAATTACTGGGCCATCGTGGGGTTGGCGTGCAAAGGATTTGGTGGTTGAAGTTCGCGAGCGACGGGGCTGCATCGTATAATTATTAAACGGAGTGTTTGCACAAGCGTGGACCTCCGCAACACATTCTATAGAAGAAGAAGAAGAAAGCGATAGTACTTAAAACACAACTGTAATTCCAAACTCACTTTCCACTTTCACCACTTACGAATCATACATATCTTCACAACAAGAGGATTCGCGTATAGGAGCAAAGAGGTAATTCTGCACTTGTGTAGGCCCCTAGTGAGCCCACACCTGGAGTATTGCGTGCAGTTTTCGTCTCCTAATTTGTGGAAGGATATTCTTGCTATTGAGGGAGTGCATTGTATGTTCACGAGGCATGTGCCGAGAGAATGGAGCGGCTGGGCTTTTGTACTCTAGAATTTAGAAGGATGAGGGGGCATCTCACTGAAATTATATAAGATTATTAAGGGTTTGGACACGCAGGAGGCAGTAAGCAAGTTTCCGAAGTTGGGGGAGTCAAGCACCATGGGCCACAGTTTAAGAATAAGAGATAAGGCATTTAGAACGGAGATTATGAATCATGTTTTCACCCAGAGAGTTGTGTCTGTGGAATGCTCTGCCTCAGAGGGCGGTGGAGGCCGGTTCTCTGGATACTTCCAAGATAGAGCTTGATAGGGCTCTCAAAGCTAGCGGAGTCAGGAGATATGGGGAGAAGGCAAGAACGGGGGCGGGGGCACTGATGGTGGATAATCAGCCATGATCACATTGAATGGCGGTGCTGGCTCGAAGCGCCGAATGCCCTACTCTTGTATCTATTGTCTATTGTCTATTGAATTGTGGTTTGGAATTTCGCTTCAAGTCCCGAGTTCCAACATACGCACGGCGTCAGGAAGTGGAACCACGGCCCCTGATGGCACCTGTTGGAAAACAAGAATCCAAGTTGTTGAGCAACCGGCTGGATTGATTGGTTTTGTTATTCCAATTATTTCCACTGGAGGGCTCGCTGTCCCACATCCGTCCAATTCCTCTGAATCTGGTTAATGTGAGACATGATCAGCTCACCGTGAGACTGACCGATGTTCAGGATCCATCAACTCAAGACGAATGTCCGTATGAATGATAGAAACTGACAGACGTGTGAGTGGAAGAATCTCAACATTTACCCCCTCACCGCCTGTAGGATGGCGACATCACTGGACGGAACAGCAGTTGCATCAGGCCAAGAAATGGTCTGGAGAAATCAGGTCAGGCCTTGAGATTTATTCACAATAAATTCCTCCTCAATTATTTTGCCTATCTGTCTGTCTGTCTGTCTGTCTATCTATCTATCTATCTATCTATCTATCTATCTATCTATCTATCTATCTATCTATCTATCTATCTATCTATCTATCTATCTATCTATCTATCTATCTATCTATCTATCTATCTATCTATCTATCTATCTATCTATCTATCTATCTATCTATCTATCTATCTATCTATCTATCTATCTATCTATCTGTCTGTCTGTCTGTCTGTCTGTCTGTCTGTCTGTCTGTCTGTCTGTCTATCTGTCTATCTATCTATCTATCTATCTATCTATCTATCTATCTATCTATCTGTCTATCTATCTGTCTGTCTGTCTGTCTGTCTGTCTGTCTGTCTGTCTGTCTGTCTGTCTGTCTGTCTGTCTGTCTGTCTATCTATCTATCTATCTATCTATCTATCTATCTATCTGTCTGTCTGTCTGTCTATCTATCTATCTATCTATCTATCTATCTATCTATCTATCTATCTCTAAAACTCTCATCTTGTCCTCTTCCCGTTTGCGTTTCTTTTGCATTTCCTTTTTTCGCCAACTTCTTCCCATTCACCTGTGCTGCAAGCGTACCAGGTTTTGTTCCGGTCGGTGGAATATAACAAAACTTATGAAGGTTTATCTACTTCTCTCCTGTCATTCTGTCCTGACGCCCTTTCTGGCTCCCGCTGTCATTTACCGGCGGCGAGGTGAAGATAGCCGAAGGATCGGAGTGAGCAGAGTGTGGATAGTGGGTGGGGCGATTACCACCACGTCGAGCCGCTGAGCCCGAACCGCTGAGTCCGAGAACCGTTGAGCCCGAGAACCGCTGAGCCGAGAGGTGGATGAAATCATGAGAGTAATAGATCGTATAGATGCACAGAGTCTCTTGCGCAGAGTAGATGAATCGCGGGTCAGAGACAGGGGTTTAAGATGAATAGAAAAACATTTAATAATAATCTGAGGGGTAACTTTTGCCAGTGGAGGTAGTTGAGGCTGGGACAATACCACCGTTTAAGAAACAGTTGGACGGGTACATGGTGTAAAGACTTGTCAAACACGCGATGTCTTCACTACTAGTTTATTACAAACATTGTAATCATACACACACTGTGCCCTAGCTGTCCGTGGTCTGTCACTGGAGCTAGAGAGAGAGCTGGAGGTGGGGAGACTACAGTTATACTGAAGATAATGGGGAGTGGTTAGTAGTGGTGAGGTCACTATGTTAAAGGAGCATGCACTGATCTACACATGGCACGGCCAGGTTTGGAGGAATATGGTCAAAACGCGGGCAGATGGGACTAGTGCAGCCGAGACATGGGCCGGTGTGGGCAATTTGCGCCGAAGGGCCTGTTTCCAGTCTCTGACTGACTTTCGGCCCCACTCGCCTAAGCCGGTAAAATGCCCCCTTCAATGCTTGTCCCATTTGCCAGTTTTGCAAGTACATTCGCCAACGTTGATAGGTTGAATAAGTTAGGTCTTTATTCTCTGGAGCGCAGAAGGTTAAGGGGGGACTTGATAGAGGTCTTTAAAATGATGAGAGGGATAGACAGAGTAGATGTGATCAAGCTTTTCCCTTTGAGAATAGGGAAGATTCAAACCAGAGGACATGACTTCAGAATTAAGGGACAGAAGTTTAGGGGTAACATGAGGGGGAACTTCTTTACTCAGAGAGTGGTAGCGGTGTGGAATGAGCTTCCAGTGGAAGTGGTGGCGGCAGGTTCGTTGGTATCATTTAAGAATAAATTGGATAGGCATATGGATGAGAAGGGAATGGAGGGTTATGGTATGAGTGCAGGCAGGTGGGACTAAGGGGGAAAAAAAATTGTTCGGCGCGGACTTGTAGGGCCGAGATGGCCTGTTTCCGTGCTGTAATTGTTATATGGTTATATGGTTAACGTTCCATTCTCTTTCTTCACTGCCTGCTGTACCTGCATGCTTACGTTCGTAGAATGATGTACAAGGACCCTCCAGATTCCCTTGTACTTCCCCTTTTCCCAACTTGACGCGATTTAGATAATAATCTGCCTTCCTGTGTTTGCTACCAATGTGGATAACCTCACATTTATCCATATAACCATGTAACAATTACAGCACGGAAACAGGCCATCTCGGTTCTTCTAGTCCGTGCATAACACTTACTCTCACCTAGTCCCATCTACCTGCACTCAGACCATAACCCTCCATTCCTTTCCCGTCCATATACTTATTAAATTTATTTTTAAATGAAAAAATCGAATCTGCCTCCACCACTTCCACTGGAAGCTCATTCTACACAGCTACCACTCTCTGTGTAAAGAAGTTCCCTCTCATTTTACCCCTAACCTTCTGTCCCTTAATTGTCAAATCATGTCCCCTTGTTTGAAACTTCCCTACTCTCAATTGAAAAAAACGTATCCACGTCAACTCTGTCCATCCCTCTCATAATTTTAAAGACCCCTATCAAGTCCCCCCTTAACCTTCTGCGCTCCAAAGAATAAAGACCTAACTTGTTTAACCTTTCTCAGTAACTTAGGTTCTGAAACCCAGGCAGCATTCTAGTAAATCTCCTCTGTACTCTCTATTTTGTTGACATCATTCCTATAATTTTGCGACCACAATTATACACCATACTCCAAAATTGGCCTCAACAATGCCTTGTACAATTTTAACATTACATCCCTACTTCTATACCCAATGCTCAGATTTATAAAGGCCAGCACACCAACAGATTTTTTTATCACCCTATCTACATGAGATTCCACCTTCAGGGAACTATGCACAGTTATTCCTAGATCCCTCTGTTCAACTGCATTCCTCAATTCCCTAGCATTTACCATGTACGTCCTATTTTGATTTGTCCTGCAAAGATGTAGCACTTCACACTTATCAACATGAAACTCCATCCGCCATCCTTCAGCCCACTCTTCCAAATGGCCTAAATCTCTCTGAAGACTTTGAAAATCTACTTCAATATCCACAACACCACCTGTCTTAGTATAATCTGCATACTTACTAATCCAATTTACCACACCATCACCCAGATCATTGATGTATATGACAAAAACAGTGGACCCAACACACATCCCCGAGGTACCCCACTAGTCACCGGTTTCGAACCTGACAAACAGCCATCTCCCATTCAGCCACTGTTGAACCCATCTTGCTCCTCAATCATTACTACCAAACAATTGAGCCTTCTTAACCAACCTTCCATGTGGAACCCGGTCAAAGGCTTTACTGAAGTCTATATAGACAACATCCACCGCTTTACCCTAATCAATTTACTTAGTAACCTCTTCAAAAAATTCAAGAAGATTAGTCAAACATGACCTTCCAAGCACAGGTCCATATTGACTGTTCCTAATCAGACCCTGTTTATTCAGATGATTATACATATTACTAGACTAAGCGGGACCCGTTGGGTCCCAGCATCACACGGGAGGGCTGGACACCCAACACAATATTCCACCTCTCCACCAATGCCAATATTGCTGGGCAGTGGAGGGGGGGGGTACTTTCTGGTGCGCTAGTATGAGTGTTGTGGGTCGAAGGTACAGGTTTCCAGAGGGCTAGCATGGAGTTTGTGAGCCGAATGGATTTTTGGGCTGGCAGCTCAGTCTCCGAGGCCTGGCAGTACAATCCCTCGGACATGGCAGGCTGGCAGCTGAGAAATTGCCAGATATTCTGCCCAAAACAGGTGACATGCTGTAAGAGAGAAGGGGGAGAGGGTCGACTGAATGGATTCTTGGGCTGGCAGTTCAGTCACATACGGCTGTTGGGCTGGCAGTTCACTAACTCATGGCTTGTGGGCTGGCAGTGCAGTCACTCACGCCTGGTACGCTGGCAGTTCACTCAGTCACCCCACCTACCTTCACACCCCCACTCTGCACCTTGCCATTCCCCTCCCAACCACACATTCAGTGCATCTTCCCACAACCTCCCCCCAGGCACTCTTAGTGGCTCACCCACAGAGTAGCCTTTCCTGCCTATTAGGTTCTTATTGTGATGAAGTACACACAGGCATCAAAAGTGCAAAAAAGATTTATTAAAATTTAAAATGTGAATGATTTAAAATATAAAACAATTTAAATGTTAAAGATGAAAATTATTAAGTGTTTACTTGTTGTGTCTCTTGTTGTGTTCTGCTGCTCACTGCCTCTTGATGACTATTTTCTGTTGATTGAAAGAGACAATTTTAATATAGAGAATGTCAGCAGTCAAATTTTACGAAAGAAAATCTGAGAATTTATCTCAGAAGTCATCATTCAACGAAGCACGCTTTTAATGACAACATTATTGGTCAATGTTCCATCCTTCAGTAAAACTTTGTCATTTCCCATCATCTTTCAACCAAAGGGCTTAGTGTTGCTGAAGATATCTTGAAGAGTTCTGTCCATCGTCTCAAAGCTTTCTCCGCTAATCATTGCACATTCATCCTAAACAATGACTTTCACTTGCCTCATGAAATGTGGCGTCTCAGAGTTCTTCTCGATGTTGCAGAATGTATCCTCGGCCACTTGGATAGGTATCTTGAATCGAGAATGTGTAGTTCTTCCACCGGCATTAATGTAGCTGCTATGTCGAAAAAGCAGCCGAAATACAATTTCAGTTGTTAATGAACACTGAAGAATTTGTGCAAAACATTTTTTTGAGGCGGGGTCTGTCACGGTGGGGTGGGGGGTGGAAAATGTCGTGCAGCCAAGGGAGGGGACAGCTTCAGGCGGGGGCGCTCGTGAGCTGATGAGAATGTGGGGTGTCCTCATGTGGGCGGCTTCAGTAGGGGGTGCATCCTATAGCCAAGTGGAGGGCAACGTCTTGAGGTGGAGATGCCAGTGGGGGGGGGGGTGGTGGTGAGTGACCTCTGGGCTCACTCACTGCCTTGGGATTAACTCATGGCCTTTGGATTGACTGGCTCTCACAGCTTGTGGACTCACTGATGCCCGACTTTTGGAGTCACGTCTGACTTTTTTAAACTGAAAACTGCAAAATCAACATTGAGGAATAGCTTCTTCCTGACAGCCATCACGCTATTAAACATAACAAATAAGCTCTAAACTACGAAAGACTATATTATTTGTACTATTTTTTGATCATACACAAACTCCACCTTACACAAACTCACACACACAGACTCATTTACACACACATTCAGACTCAGTTGCACACACATTCTCTCACATACACACACACATACTGATTCACACACACAGACACATTCACACGCAGAGTCATACACACACACACACACACACGCACATTCTCATACACATATTCACACACACACATTCACACACACAGAGACTCATTCACGCACACGCAAACTCAATGACACACACATTCACACACAGACTCATTCACACACATGGACTCATTCACACACACACAGACTGATTCACACACACACACAGACATACATACACACACAGACTCATTAACACACATACACACACAGACTCATTAACACACATACACACAGACTCGTTCACAAACACACAGACTCATACACAGACACACACACACACTCATTCACACACACACACACACCGACTCAATCACACACACACACAGACTCATACTTACACACATTCTCAGATACACACAGACTCATTCACACACACAGACTCATTCACTCACACAAATACACATACACACACACACACAGACACATTCACACACAGAGTCATACACACACATAGATTCACACACACACACACACACACACACACACACATTCTCATACACATATTCACACACACACATTCACACACACGGCTTGCGGACTGACTGATGCCCGACTTCTGGAGCCACGTCCGACTTTTGTAAACTGGCAACTGTAACATCTACATTGAGGAACAGCTTCATCCTGATTGCCATCAGGCTATTAAACATAACAAATAAGCTCTGAACTGCAAAAGACTATATTTGTACTATGTGTCATTTGTTGATCACACACACCCTCCACCCCACACACACACACAAACACAGACTCTCACGCACACAGAATCATTCACACACACAGAGACTCATTCACACACACACACACACACACACACACACACACACACACACACACACACACACACAAACACAGACTCATTCACACACACATAGACTCGTTTACACACACACACATACTCATTTACACACACACATTCACACACACTCATTTGCACACACATTTTGACACAAGCACATTCATATACTCATTCACACACTCATTCACACACAAACACATATTGACACACACACACACACATTCACACACACACACACAGACACACACATATTCACACACACATACACATATTCACACACACACACATATTCACACACACACATTCACAGACACATATATTCACACACACATTCACACACACACACACACACATATTCACACACACACATATTCACACACACGCACACATATATATATACACACATATTCACACACATACATATATTCACACACACACATATATTCACACACACACATACACACACATATTCACACACACATACACATACACACACACTCAAATACACACACACATATTCACACACACACATTCACAGACACATATATTCACAAACACATTCACACACACACACACATATTCACACACACACACATATTCACACACACGCACACATATATATACACACATATTCACACACATACATATATTCACACACACACACATATATTCACACACACACACATATATTCACAGAGAATAAAGACCTAACTTATTCAACCTTTCTCTGTAACTTAGTTGTTGAAACCCAGGCAACATTCTAGTAAATCTCTTCTGTACTCTCTCTATTTTGTTGACATCCTTCCTATAATTGGGCGACCAAAATTGTACACCATACTCCAGATTTGGTCTCACCAATGCCTTGTACAATTTTAACATTACATCCCAGCTTCTATACTCAATGCTCTGATTTATAAAGGCTAGCATACCAAAAGCTTTCTTTACCACCCTATCTATATGAGATTCCACCTTCAAGGAACTATGCACGGTTATTCCCAGATCCCTCTGTTCAACTGTATTCTTCAATTCCCTACCATTTACCATGTACCTCCTATTTTGATTTGCCCTGCCAAGGTGTAGCACCTCACATTTATCAGCATTAAACTCCATCTGCCATCTTTCAGCCCATTCTTCCGAATGGCCTAAATCACTCTGTAGACTTTGGAAATCCTCTTCATTATCCACAACACCCCCTATCTTGGTATCATCTGCATACTTACTAATCCAATTTACCACACCTTCATCCAGATCATTGATGTGCATGACAAACAACAAAGGACCCAACACCGATCCCTGAGGCACCCCACTAGTCACCTGCCTCCAACCCGACAAACAACCATCCACCATTACCCTCTGGCTTTTCCCATTCAGCCACTGTTAAATCCATCTTGCTACTCCTGCATTTATACCCAACAGTTGAACCTTCTTAACCAACCTGCCATGAGGAACCTTGTCAAAGGCCTTACTAAAGTCCATATAGACAACATGCACTGCTTTACCCTCGTAAATTTCCCTAGTAACCTCTTCAAAAAATTCAAGAAGATTAGTCAAACATGACCTTCCACTGAAGTCAAACTAACAGGCCTATAATTGCTAGGTTTACTCTTAGAACCCTTTTTAAACAATGGAACAACATGCGCAGTACTCCAATCCTCGGGGACTTTCCCTGTTTCTAATGACATTTGGAATGACATGGCCCCGGCTATTTCTACACCAACTTCCCTCAATGTCCTAGGGAATATCCTGTCAGGACCTGGAGACTTATCCACTTTTATATTTTTCAAAAGTGTCAGTACTTATTTTACTTTGAAACTCATAGTATCATACTTATTTCCCTTACCTCACATAATTCAATATCCTTCTCCTTGGTGAATACCGAAGAAAATAGCTTGTTCAATTTCTCCCCCATCACTTTTGGCTTGCAGATAGCTGTCCACTCTGTTTCTCTAATGGACCAATGTTTTCCCTCGTTATCCTTTTTCTATTAATATAGCTGAAGAAACCCTTTGGACTTACTTTCACCTTACTTGCCAAAGCAACCTCATATCTTCTTTTAGCTTTTCTAATTTATTTCTTAATATTCTTTTTGCATTATTTATACTCTTCAAGCACCTCATGCTGCCTCTACTTATTGTACATCTCTCTCTTTTTCAGAACCAAGTATCCAATTTTCCTTGAAAACCATGGTTCTTTCCAATTATTACTCTTTCCTTTCAACCGAACAGGGACATAGAGATTCTGTACTCTTAGAATGTGACCTTTAAATGTCCTCCCTTCTTCCCATAAAACAAAATGTCCCAATTCACTCCTTTTAAATCCTTTCACATCTCCTCAAAGTTAGCCCTTCACCAATTAAATATCTCAACCCTTGGTCCAGTTCTGACCTTCTCCATAATTATATTGAAACCAATGGTATTGTGATCACTGGACCCGGAGTGCTCCCCAACACATACCTCCACCACCTGACCTGTCTCATTTCCTAACAGGAGGTCCAGCACTGCCCCTTCTCAAGTAGGGACCTCTATGTATTACTGCAAAAAACTAACCTGCATACATTTTACAAATTCCAGACCATCCAACCCTTTTACAGAATGTGGTTCACAGTCTATGTGTGGAACATTGAAATCTCCCACAATCACTACCTTGTGCTTACTACTAATATCTGCTATCTCCTTACATATTTGCTCTTCTAATTCTACTATTCCTACAAATATACTAAAACTTCTAAGCCCTCTCTAAATACTTTGCATCCTGCAGCAGAGAACCTATCAGAACGCTGTATGTAAGGCAGCATTTGTGGTGTATGTATCCTAATGGGTCCTGTCACCAGACCTCTTCGTGGTCTCGACGCAAAACGCCGTTAGTCTGTGCCCTGCACAGATGTTTCCCGCCCCGCTGATATCCTCCATCAATTTATGTTTTCCTCGCATTGTTTAGTCAGATTCTGGTCATCTGCTGCAAAACTAACGTGGTCAGATATGGTGAGAAATGCATCCGTGTAAATGAGTAGTACGACTGAAAAGGGGGCAGTTGTCGGACATCTGACACGGCGCAATAGTAGAAGAAATTAAGAACAAGACAGAAAACGATCTGTGGAGATGAGTCCACGTGATTCAATCAAGCTTTGATTACACAGTCATAGAGTCATACAGTGCGGCAACGGGCCCTAATGTCCAACTTGCCCATACCGGCCAACGTGTCCCAGCTACATTAGTACCGCCTGCCCGCGTTTGCTCCCTGTCCCTCCAAACCTGTCCTATCCATTTACCTGTTTCTTAAACGGGGGGAAAGTCTATGCTAAATGTTGGGATAGACCCACCTCCTGTCGCTCTCTGTTCGAGGAGACAAGCCCAAAAAAGTATGTCATTTCCCGGTGTGAATTTTCAAACGAAATTTCTATTCATTTTGATTCGTCCCGGAACTTCTAGTTGTCGACCGGGTGTGTTGCCTGCGGGCCAATCATACTCATCAGACCAGAATGCCAATCACTAAGGTGTAGAACACCATCCGTTTTTAGATTGGATAGCTACTCCTCATTTAAATGTTAATATCAAAACATTCGTCTGGATGGCGTGCTACAAATTTGCTCGTTATTCCTCACTGGATGAATTCATCGAGTTACGATGGAGCGATTCGAGGATCCGCCACCTCACAGCCACCAGCCCCCTCCCGCTTTGAACCATGTTCTACGGTCATGTTATCCCATTAACGGCGAGGATGTTCCCATCTTCTCAGGTTTAGTCCCACATTTTGCAGATATGCGGTGTTGAAACCGTTACCATATTTGAAATACGATTCGAAGGGTGCATTGGTAGGAAAGGTGAAACTGCATGTAGGAGAATCGCGGGAAAATGTGACTAGCGTTGACTGGGCATCTCGGTTAGCCAGGACGAGTTGAGCCATAGGGCCAGATTCACTGCTGCATGACTATGACTGGGACTGCGAATAGTCAGTTATGTGATCAGTGACCTGTACTAGTTGTGTAAGTGTGTGGTGAGAACAAATGGGCAGTTTAATTTGAATATGCAGAGAACAAAGTGGGATGAATGAAAATAGTTGGATTGTCGACGTGGGTGAGTGGCTCAAATATCCTGTTTGCGTGTTGTATCAAATTCAGATTGTAAATGTGCACGAAATGCTCTCAGTGGGAATTTAACCGCATTTATCAGTTCACCTCTGAATTTACTCTGAGTCACCACGTAAATACACGTGTTAGTGCATGTACTGAGAAGCTGTAAGAACCCCGACGTGACCCTCGTGATATAGTAATAACCGGTAGTGGAGCTGTTATATCCGGTCTTCGCAATACTGGTAAATATGTAAAAGACAGCTTGCGTTGCCCACAGCAAATATGAAAGAGCCCGTGATACTAAAGAGTAAAACAATGGATTTCCTGCGGTTCTCCATCTCCGGGTCCTTGTCATTCTCTCGGTTGCTGCGGCGCCGGAGCCCCCTGCGGACTCTGCTGGCCGCTACAATCCGCCTGACCGTCAGCACATTGACCAGAAGAATCAGAAAGAACGGGATACAAGGGATTAGAACGCGATGTGTGACATTATAGGCGATCCATGCAGACGACGTATAGAAAGTGGGTTTAGTGATGCACTCCCAGGCAAGATTATCAAATTCGTAGCCAGGCTCTTTTAGAAAACACCAGGATATATTCTCCAAACAGCCCAACACATTCACTGCCCCGATAATCAAAGCCGCCGTTCTCTCAGTGCAATATCTTGTTTTCAGCTTCTCACAACAAATAGCCACAAACCGATCGACGGTGAATGCCACCGTCAGCCAGACAGATACCGCGGTGGATGCAAAGACCATGAATTGGAGAGTCGTGCACACGGGAGTAATGTTCAAAAAAGATTTCGGGAAGTGAAACATATTTGTCTGACGTAGAAACGGATCGGTGATGCCGACCAGGAGATCAGACGCTGCCATGGCCACCAGGTAGAGAGTGATGCATTTGGATAGACCGCATTTACCTCGACAGAGAATCACAATCGCCAACAAGTTTACTATGAAGGAGAGAAGATATATTACTGACATAAGGCCCGCATAAAATGTTCTGAGCAACATTGTCTGATTGGAAGGTTTTCAAACTTGGATGCGTTCATCAAATGACCTTTAGCCCCGAGACTAGTCTTTGGACCACGGTGTCCTCGCACCTCATCAAACACCAATGTATGATCAGCCATGATCATATTGAATGGCGGTGCAGGCTCGAAGGGCCGAATGGCCTACTCCTGCACCTAATTTCTATGTTTCTATGTTTCTATGTATATTACGTTCACAGCTTTTAATTATCCCCACATTCTTATCAACTGTCCCCCAGATTGTAGCATCCAGCTACACAGTCACATATACAGTAGTTACAGGAATCATTAATAGGCAGGCTATTTGAATGTGGGGGGAATCAAGAGCACAGCCAGTAGCGCGGCGTCGGAGGACGAACGATGAAACATTGCACAAATAGCACGGGAGATACAGATTGAACACGTGTCTCTGGAACTGTGAAACACCGGCAGTACTGACTGTGGCACGGTGGCGAAGATGTACAGATACATCTGCGGATATAAATTCGAATTTACAGATCGCCCGAAGGAGAGGATATCAAGATACATAACTTTAACCGACATAATATCACGAGACAGCATCTGTTTACATATGAATTAACGCATATTAAAGTCGTGACACTTTCATAGAACCAGAAACCAGCTCGTGACATTCACTTGCTTTATCTCTTTAGCTGCAGCATTACACGTCTAAAGCGGGACTATGATTCAAGCAGCGACGAGTGCAGAAAATATATCGATTATATATTCAGTCTGTCCGAGTGGGAAGAGATGTAATTTCACTAACTGGTTTCAGACTATCCACGGAAGGAGCCCAAGGTGCCATTCTCTCAGCTCATGGTCAACATATATCCAATCTCAGGGTCCCCTATTTTGAAGAAGGACATTCTTGCTATTGAGGGAGGGCAGTATATTTTTTACAAGCTTAGTTCCTAGGGTGGTGGGACTGTCATCTGCTGAGAGAATGGAGCGCTGAGCTTGTATACCATGGAGTTTAGAAGGATGAGAGGGTATCTTAGAAAGACATGTAAAATTATTAAGAGTTTGGACACGCTGGAGGCAGAAAACATGATCCCGATGTTGGGGGAGTCCAGGCGCAGGGGCCACAGTTTAAGAATAATAGGTAAGCCATTTAGAACGGAGACGAGGAAACACTTTTCCATCCAGAGAGTTGTGAGTCTGTCGAATTCTCTACCTCAGAGGGCGGTGGAGGTCGGTTCTCTGGATACTTTCAAGAGAAAGCTAGATAGGACTTAAAGATCATGGAGTGAGGGGATATGGGGAGAAGGCAGGAACGGGGTACTGATTGGGGATGATTAGCCATGATCACATTGAATGGCGGTGGTGGCTCGAAGATTCAAGATTCTGGGAGTAATTTTGAGAAATGGACTAAAGTCTTGGAGGCTTCGATCATTTACAGTGATATCACTGCAGAGGAGAAGAATAAAGATTGGTTCATAGTAGGCTTAGGAAGAGAGGGTTACGTACGTACGTTACTGCTACTAGCAAAGCCCACAGAGAAAACGTACGAGGAGTGTAAGGAGGTATTAATGGCTCATTTCTCGCCAAACCCTCCAAAGGCATTTAAAGAGGACAGAGTCCCTCAAAGGACAAAGGTCGTGCAATGGGACCAAGGTCAAGTGCAAAATGACAGAAGTCAAGTGCAAAAGGACAGAAGTCAAGTGCAAAAAGACAAAGGTCAAGTGCAAAAGGATCGAGGTCAAGTGCAAAAGGACAAAGGTCAAGTGCAAAAGGACAAAGGTCAAGTGCAAAAGGACAAAGGTCAAGTGCAAAAGGACAAAGGTCATGTACAAAGGGACAAAGGTCGTGCAAAAGGACAGAAGTCAAGTGCAAAAGGATAAACGTCGAGTGCAAAAGGACAACGGTCAAGTACAAAAGGACAAGGGTCAAGCGCAAAAGGTCAAGGTCAAGTGCAAAAGGACCAAGGCCAAGTGCAAAGTGACACACGTCAAGTGCCAAGTGACGAAGGTCAAGTGCAGAGGAGAAAGGCCAAAGGGAAAAGGCAAAGGAAAATAAGTCAAAGGAAAATGGAAATTGCCATCCAAAGAGCAACCCTAGTTATTCAAGCTGCATTGAGGGGTATGAAGGTACGGAGAGAGAACCGGAACAAACAGAAGGCAGCAACGATAATACAAGCAGCAGTTGTAATGCACAGAGTATACCGTCAATAGAAGGCAATGAGATTAGCAGCTATAATAGTGCAAATCCATTATAGGGCACACCTTCAAATGGTAAGTGATCGCAAAACTTACATGAAGGTCCGCAGAAGCGTTGTTCTGCTTCAGGCAGCCTACTGTGGAATGCTTGTTCGAAAGCAATTGCGGGGCATGCACAAATCTGCCAAGATCATACAGACTTATTATCAGATGCATAAACAGAGTCAGTATTTTAAGAAACTACGATGGTCTGCCATTGCTATACAGGAACGATACAGAGCATGCCAGATAAGAGATGTCCGAGTGAGACAGTATAATAGTTTGAGAACAGCAGTGGTGTGTATTCAGGCATTATACCGCGGGATCAAAGCCAGAGTAGTGGTTGAAAAAATCAAGGTAGCACGCCGTAGTAAGACATTCATAAGAATGTGCATTACAAGAAAGCATTTCTTGATGCAAAATGTGGCTGTAGTCACTCTGCAAGCAGCATACCGTGGTTAACAAATACGGGTACGCTACAAACCTGTGCGCCAAGCAGTCATTTCGATCCAGAGATGGTACAAAGCATGCAAAATAGGGCATTCCCAGTTTGTACAATATCAGTCAATGATGAATGCAACTATTACCAATCAGGCTGCCTACAAGAGTATGATGGTTAGGCAGTGGGTTAAGCAAAAGATAGCTACTGTAAAAGTGCAGACACTACTCCGTAGGAGTTGGTATCGGAAAGACTTAAAAAGACAATATACATCTTACTTGATGAAAAACCAGAGATGTGACTTAAGTGGACAAATAGATAAACAACAGAAAAGGCTTACACAATACAAACGGTTCAAACGATATAGAAAAGCCAGTGTTGTATTGCAAAGACAATATAGATCTTACTTGATGAAGATCCAAAGATGTGACTTAAGTGGACAAGTAGATGAACAACAGAAAAGGCTTAAACTATGCAAAAGGCTTAAACGATATAGGAAAGCCAGTGCTGTATTCCAAAGACAATATTCCTACTTCGTGATAAAGAACCAGAAAGGTGACTTAAGAAGACGAGTAGATGAACAACAGAAAAGGCTTGAACGATGCAAGGAAAGGTTGAATAAATGTGTGACAATGAGTAGAAAGCGGCTAATAGAAAAGTCTAGAGGCTGGTCGGTCAAGACAAAAGTAGGCAGGACCGATTGCAATTAGGCCACTTCAGTATAGTCCAGCATGGAGCCTCCTTCACTGAGCAATGGACAAAGGGTTTTGCATTGCAGAATCTCATGAAACACCAAGTGTAACGGGTATAGCTTGAACCCAATAGCAGCACAGAATCAGGCAGGTATAGTTGGTAACGAACTTTATTACGATACTGTAACACAGAGTAGTAACACAGGAATGGGTACACCGTACTCACACAGAGGCTCAGGATTGAGCGAGGGTTCCGAAGAGGGGCAGGCAGGAGACGTAGTCGGGGTAGTGGAGGGTCCGAAAACCAGGAGATCCAACACACGATGCAAACAAACCAGCGAGGGACAGACGAAAAGAGAGTCGAAGCCAGGCAGGAAGTCGGGAAATCGCTGGAGAGTCTTGCATGAATGCTGAGAACAATCTGGCACTGTGTGAACGGTGAGGAGAGTCTATATACCGGGTTAATAGGTGATCAGAGGCAACTGAGTGCAACAGGTGAGGAGAGTTGGTCTGATGAGAGGGGAGTGGCAGGCAGGTGAGGAGAAGGAGGGACCGGTGGAAAAGTACTGGGAAGTGAAGTGGATGAGAATGAGGAGAGGGTAGACTGTGACAGAACCCCCCCCCCCTCAAGGGACGGCTCCTGACGTCCTAAAACAAAACAAAAAAACAATAAAGAAAATAAACCCAATCCCACGCAGAGTTGGGTGGGAGGAGGGGGACCGGAGGAGGGCTAATATTCGTCCGAGACATCCATGTCCGCATCCTCCTCCATAGCATCAGAGGAAAGCTCCGTCTCGTCGCCACTGGGCGCCTCAGACGGAAGAGAGGACAGAGTCTCAGGGGCAGCGACCCCTCTAGGTGAAACTCCCTGATGAGGGAGGCTCCCAGGATGTGACGAGCAGGAACCCAGGACCTCTCCTCTGGACCGTAACCCTCCCAATCGACTAGGTATTGGAGACCCCTCCCCCGACGGCGGGAGCGCAGGAGGCGGTGCACCGTAAAGGCGGGGCCTCCGTCGATGAAACGATGAGGTGGAGGAGGACGGACTGCGGGGACCAGGGAGCTCTACCGGACTGGCTTTACTCTGGACACGTGGAACGTAGGATGGACCCGCATGGAACGAGGCAACTTGAGCCTCACAGCCGCTGGGTTGATGACCTTCTGGATCTCAAAGGGACCGATGAACTTGGATGCCAACTTCTTGGACTCCACCCTCAAGGGAAGGTACCGGGTCGACAGCCACACCTTCTGGCCCGCGAGGTAGGTGGGGGCCTGGGTGCGGTGACGGTTGGCAGCCGTAGCGTAACGGTCCACGGAGCGGAGAAGAGCCGCCCTGGCTTGGGTCCACGTCCTGCGGCAGCGACGAATAAAGGCCCGGACGGACGGGCAGGAAACCTCTTTCTCCAGCGCCGGGAACTGTGGAGGCTGGAACCCGTAGGCACACTGGAAAGGGGAGCGCCCAGTGGCCGAGCTTGTCAGGGTGATGTGGGCGTACTCCACCCACAACAACTGCTGGGACCAGGAGGAGGGATGCTTGGACACCATACACCGCAGCGCCGTCTCCATCTCCTGATTCTTCCTTTCAGTTTGGCCGTTGGACTGGGGATGAAATCCGGACGTCAGACTGACGGTGGCCCCCACAAGCGTGCAGAACTCCCTCCAGAACACAGAGGCAAACTGGGGTCCCCGGTCGGATACCACATCGACGGGGAGACCTTGGAGCCTGAAGACGTGGAGTAACATGAGCTCGGCAGTCTCCTTAGCTGACGGAAGCGTGGGCAGGGGCACGAAGTGAGCCATCTTGTTAAATCTATCGACCACGGTCAGGATGGTGGTGTGACCACTGGATGGGGGCAGGCCGGTAACGAAGTCCAGGGATATGTGGGACCATGGTCGATGGGGTACAGGCAGTGGAAGCAGATGACCCGCATGAGCTTGGTGTGAGACCTTGTGCTTGTTGCAAACGGGACAGGCTTTGACAAACTCCCGAGTGTCCCCCTCCAACGATGCCCACCAGACCCTCCGTAGCACCATCTCCTTGGTCCGCTGAATGCCGGGATGACAGGTGAGTCGAGAGCTGTGGGCCCACTGAACGACGTCGGACCGCAGGGCAGAATCCACAAACAGGCGATCAGGAGGGCATGCGCTGGGTCCCGGCTGGTTCTCCAAGGCCGCCTTGACCCTCTCCTCCACTTCCCAGGTGAGGGAGGCAACCCTGTGCGAGGACGGGAGGATGGTGTTGGGGCCAGAGGCAGGCTCATCCTTCGCCAAGAACTGTCGAGAGAGGGCATCGGGCTTCACGTTGCGGGACTCAGGTCGGTAGGAGAGGGAGAAGTTGAAGCGGGTGAGGAAGAGAGACCAGCGGGCCTGACGAGAGTTGAGCCTCTTGGCTGACTGGAGGTATTCAAGGTTCTTGTGGTCAGCCCAAACCAAGAAAGGCTGCTCGGTTCCCTCCAGCCAGTGACGCCATACCTCCAACGCCAACTTCACCACCAACAGTTCTCGGTTGCCAATGTCATAATTCCTCTCAGCAGGGGTCAGGCGTCGGGAGAAGAAGGCGCATGGATGGAGCTTCTGGTCCCCGGCAGCCCGCTGGGACAGAACAGCTCCCACCCCCACGTCGGAGGCGTCCACCTCCACCACGAACTGTCTCTCTGAGTCCGGAACTTGGAGGATGGGGGCCGATGTAAACCGTGTCTTGAGTGTCTGAAAAGCTTCGTCGGCCGCGGCAGACCACCGGAACGGAACCTTGGAGGAGGTGAGTGCCGTGAGGGGTGCGGCCACAGTACTGTAGCCACGGATGAACCGTCGGTAAAAATTGGCGAACCCCAGGAACCTTTGGAGCTGCTTGCGGTAGTCAGGAACAGGCCAGGTGGTGACAGCAGAGACCTTGGCGGGGTCCATCTTGATGTTCCCTTGGCCAACGATGTATCCTAGGAAGGAGACTGACGGGGAGTGAAACTCGCAATTCTCAGCTTTAACGAAGAGCGAGTTCTCCAGGAGCCGATGTAGAACTGCCTGGACGTGGTGTACGTGTTCCTCCTTGGTCCGTGAAAAGATGAGGATGTCATCAATATAGACGAACACGTACTTGTTCAACATGTCTCTGAGAACGTCATTGACCAAAGCCTGGAAGACGGCCGGGGCGTTGGTGAGGCCAAAGGGCATCACCGGGTATTCATAATGTCCCGTGGGAGTGCTGAAGGCGGTCTTCCACTCATCTCACTCTTTGATGCGGACCAAGTGGTAGGCGTTGCGTAGATCCAACTTCGAAAAGATGGTGGCCCCCTCCAGGAGCTCGAAAGCAGAGGAGATGAGTGGGAGAGGGTAGCGATTCTTCACCGTGATGCCGTTGAGCCCCCGGCAATCTATGCAGGGACGCAGAGATTTGTCCTTCTTCTCCACGAAGAAGAACCTAGCCCCAGCAGGAGACGAGGAGGGACGGATAAGAACAGCAGCCAAGGAGTCGTCTATGTATTTCTCCATGCCGCCTCTCTCAGGGGCGGACAGGGAGTAAAGGCGACCCCTAGGAGGAACCTAACCAGGCAGGAGGTCTATGGCGCAGTCATAGGGCCGATGAGGAGGAAGGGAGGTGGCCCTAGACTTGCTAAAAAACCTCCCCAAAGTCATGGTACTCGGCTGGGACCCCCGTCAGATCTGGAGCAGTACTGGAGCAGGTGGCCGGTTGAGGAGCTGAGGCTTGCTTCAGGCACACTTGGTGGCAGGAAGGGCTCCAACCCAAGATGACCCCCGTCCTCCAATCGATGTTGGGGTTATGTCGCCGAAGCCAGGGGTAACCCAGGATGAGGAGAAGACGAGGAGACTGCAGGATGTGGAACTGGATGGTCTCATGGTGATTACCAGACAGGAGCATGCGCACTGGGACCGTCTGGTGAGAAACAGTCCCCAGGAGATGGTCGTCGAGGGCGTTGGCGGGAACAGGTTCAGGCAGAGGAACACAACTGATGCCTAGCTGGCGGGCTAGTTTCTTGTCCATAAGATTAATGTCACAACCAGAGTCTATGAAGGTGGCGAGTGTGTGAGAACCATCAGACAACAGCAGATGGGCATGACAAAGAGGGCGTCGGGCAGAGGAAAGTTCAGAGGTTCGACTCACCAGTAATTCCTACGCTACTGGTGAGTCTAGCCTTTTACTGGACACTTGGAGATGTAATGACCCGCCAGGCCACAGTAGAGACAGAGGTTCCCCCGACGCAACGTTCCCGTTCCTCGGAGGTTGAGACTGGTGCGACCCACCTGCATGGGTTCGGGTTGCCTCGACGGTAGCCCCGACGAAGGTAGTCCAGTCTCCGGAGGAAAACGAGCTTGGGTGGATAGCTGGCGGTCCGCCTGTCCCTGTCGCCTCTCCCGACGTCTCGCCAGGATGCGTCGGTCCAGACTCGATAGCCCATCCAGAGACGAAGGAAGGTCGTGGGACACCAACTCATCCTTGATATAGTAATTCAAGCCCAGCAAGAAAGCGTCACACTGGGCTGGGGCGTTCCAATCACTCTGACGGGCCCTGGTGCGAAAGTCGATGGCGAAGTCAGCGACGCTCTGGTTCCCCTGGCTCAACCCCAGCAGACCTCCCGCAGCGTCCGGACCCATCGAAACCTCACCGAACACCTTGCGAAGCTCCGCGGCGAAGGCCTGGAAAGAGGAGCAAGCTGGCGTGCGTCGCTCCCATTCAGCCGTTCCCCTCAGCCGAGCTCTGCCAGTCAGGTGATTAATTGTAAACGCCACTCTCGCCGCTTCCTGGGCGAAGGTGTAGGGCTGTAGGGCGAAGAGAATGAAACAGTTCGTGATGAATGGGTTGCAGCCCTCCGGGTTTCCAGCGTAGCGCTCCGGGGTTCCCACCCGGCGCTCAGGTGATGGTCCTGGCGGACCGGGAGCAGGTGCTGTCGGAGCCGGAGGCGAAGCATGGGGTGCAGCCTGGGCGAGGGTGGTCGTCAGCTGTTGGACCTGGGTGGCTAGTGCAACCAATGCTTGCTCCTGGTTTGACAGAGCCTGTCGAACCTCGAAGTTGGAGGCAGTGAGCATAGCTTCGTGCTGCAGGAGCGTGTGCTCAATCCTCTCGAAGCGGTTTGACGGAGATGTTGTGTGCGCTGAGTCCATTGTTGGCCAGATTGTACTGTAACGGGTATAGCTTGGACCCAATAGCAGCACAGAATCAGGCAGGTCCAGAATCAGGTATAGTTGGTAACGAACTTTATTACGATACTGTAACACAGAGTAGTAACACAGGAATGGGTACACCGTACTCACACAGAGGCTCAGGATTGAGCGAGGGTTCCGAAGAGGGGCAGGCAGGAGACGTAGTCGGGGTTGCGGAAGGTCCGGTAACCAGGAGATCCAACACACGATGCAAACAAACCAGCGAGGGACAGACGAAAGGAGAGTCGAAGCCAGGCAGGAAGTCGGGAAATCGCTGGAGAGTCTTGCATGAATGCTGAGAACAATCTGGCACAGTGTGAACGGTGAGGAGAGTCTATATACCGGGTTAATTGGTGATCAGAGGCAACTGAGTGCAACAGGTGAGGAGAGGTGGGCTGATGAGAGGGGAGTGGCAGGCAGGCAGGCAGGTGAGGAGAAGGAGGGACCGGTGGAAAAGTACTGGGGGGTGAAGTGGATGAGAATGAGGAGAGGGCAGACTGTGACAAACTGCTTAAAATAGTAGATGCATTATATTTGTCACACCTAGGTAGAACATCGCATGGGAGAATATTACACTTTAAAATTGACTAAATAGTTGAAATAATTTTTTTTAAAGAGGAAATATTAGCTTAGTAGTCTATTTCCACTCCACATTTCTTCACCATCAAAAGTTAGATGACTCCAGTGAGGCCAGATTGCGCATAATCTGTTTCAGCGCTGGTCTAGCTGCCTCATGAATGCACGATTGATAGAGGGATAGAGAATGTGCAGTGAATATGATAACCCATTATCATATTGATAACCCGTTAAATGTTTTGGGAAGTGCAAACCGTCTGTGTGTACACACGCTCGATCCAGGACGTTTGTAGATTAAAATATGTAGGCGGACGGTACATTGGTGAATAATAATAATAATAATAATAATAATAATAATAATAATAATAATAATAATAATAATAATAATAATAATAATAATAATAATAATAATAATAATAATAATAATAATAATAATAAGAATTTAAATAATAATTAATAATAATAAAAAAATATTTTATTGTAATTGCACATCAGTGCAACGAGATTTGGTATGCAATTTCCAACCGATGTCAAAAAATTATATAAATAAATTGTGCGACGTGACCATCTGTGGGAGACAGTCCAGGGGGGGTGGGGGACACTCAGCAGAGCCGGTTCAGAGCCGCTAAAGCTCTGGGAATGAAGCTGTTTCTGAGTCTGGAGGTTCGGGCGTACAAGGCCTTGTAACGTCTTCCGGAGGAAGGTAGTCCGAACAGTCCATTACATGGGTATGGGTAGTCTTTATGGATGCTGACGGCCTTCCTGAGGCACCGTGTGTGGTAGATGCCCTCCAAGGCTGGTAGCTGTGTCCCAATAACCCTCTGCGCTCTGTGGACGACGCACTGAAGAGCTCTCCTCTCCGCCTCCGTGCAGCTGAGATACCACACAGAGATGCCATACATTAGTATGCTCTCTGTGGTGCAGCGGTAGAAGGTTGTCAGCAGCTGTTGGGGCAGACCAGTCTTTTTTAATGTTCTCAGGAAGAACAGCCGTTGCTGTGCCTTCTTGACCAGTCCTCTGAAATGTGAGTGCCCAGAAACTTAAAGCTGGACACTCTCTCCACACTGTCCCCGTAGATGGAGATTGGGGCGTATTCTCCATTATGGGGCCTCCTGAAGTCAATAATCAGCTCCTTAGTCTTGGAAGTGTTTAGTGACAAGTTGTTACGTGCGCACCAGTCCGCCAGGTTCTACACCACCGCTCTGTATTTTGTTTCATCACCGTTGGTGATCAGCCCAATCACTGTTGTGTCGTCTGCAAACTTCAAGATGGTGTTGGTGTCGAATGCAGGAACACAGTCGTGTGTGAAGAGGGAGTAGAGCATGGGGCATCAATGCTATATGGACACACTGATCTGTTCTGTATTTATTCATGCCCACTATATTGTCCTAACTGGGACTCATGACAATAAACTCTCTTGAATCTTGAATCTTGAATCATTGAGTTTGCTTTCCTTACTACCGATTCTACTTGCAGATTATTTTTGGGAATTCTGCACCATCCCTTTCTGTACCAAGTCCCTTTGTACCTCCGATTTCTGGATTCTCACCTCATTTAGAAAAATCTCTACGCCTTTATTCTTACCAGAATGCATGACTGCATACATTGCTACACATTATTCCATCTGCCAATTCTCTGCCCACTCCCCCAACCTGTCCAGGTCCTGCAGAATCCCTGCTTTATATACACGACCAGCCCTAAACCTATTTTAGTATCACCCGCAAACCGTGCTACAAAGCTGCTTTCAATACCCTCGTCCAAATCATTAATATACAACGTGAGGGTGGCATAGAGAGAGGGGATGATAGGGAGTGAGAAGGAAAGAGTGTGAGAGAACCACCAGGAGAGCGAGAAAGCGAGTCCACAGATCTTCATGTGCCGAAAATAGCTCTCTCTGACCAGGGGCCACAGTTTAGGAAAAAGCGGTAACACATTTAGAAAGTAGGTAAGGAAACACTTTTTCACACAGAGAGTTGTGAGTCTACCTCAGAGGGTGGTGGAGGTCGGTTCTCGGGATACGTTCAAGAGAGAGTTAGAAGGGCTCTTAAGGATAGCGGAGTTGGGGGATATGGGTAGAAGACAGGAACGGGGTACTGATTTTTGTTGATCAGCCATGATCACATTGAATGGCGGTGCTGGCACGAAGGGCCGAATGGCCTACTCCTGCACATATTGTCTATTGTATATACTCCTTGCTTAATGCCAGGTTTATGATTGAGTTGCCGGGCTGTAGATCTGTGAGCTGCAGCGCTCAGTATCTGCGTGCATGCAGCTGTCTGTCCACTGCGTAGATTTCAATGGACACACCCCTCAGAACAGTGGACGGCCTGGCTTCTGAAACCAAGACCAACCGGTTTGACTATCACGACCGTTATACACCACGCACAACGTGGGTTTAAAATTCTAGTTAACCATTTCTGCTACTGGAAATGCAGTAACTCGGATAGGATTTGAACATAAACTGTAAGAATTCTTTCTGCGGCATTTCTCATTTGTCCTCCTGTCCGCTGTTATTCACTTTCGGTTATTTATTATATAAAGACTTGTGACAAAACTAATTTCCGTAGGTTAGTCCTGATGTATCTACCCGAGCGTGGGAATATTTCAACATGGATACAATTCAAGCCAATCGGAAGTTTGCTTGCAGACAGGAAGTGACACACATGGCGTCCTGGTGCCAACGCAACAAACTGCAGCTCAATGCTCTTAAGACAGTGGAATTGATTGTAGACGTTGGTAGAGCTCCCCCTTCCCTCACCCCACTCACAATCAACAACACCACTGTCACATATTTGGAGTCTTTTAGATTACGTTAGAGCAGGTATCGGCAACCTACGGCCCCCAGAATCAGATCTGTGGACTTCCTGGGAACCATCATCTCCAAGGATCATAAACGGGGGGCTACCATCGACTCCACAGTCAAAAAGGCACAACAGATGGTGTACTACCTGCGGCAGCTGAGGAAGCACAATCTGCCAAAGGCAATGATGGTCCAATTCTTTACGGCCATCGTAGAGTATGTCCTCACCGTCTCCATAATGGTCTGGTTTGGCTCACCCACCAAGTACGAAATCCAGAGGCTGCAGCGAATCGTCCGATCAGCTGAGAAGGTTATTGGCTGCAACCTTCCCTCCATTGATGAACTGCAAGGGCCAGGAAGCGAGCGAGTATGATCAGCTCTGACCCTTCTCACCCTGGCTACAAACTCTTTGAATCACTTCCGTCTGGAAGGCGACCACGGACTGTCAAAGCTGCCACAGCCAGATAAAAAATCAACATTTTCCCACGAGTGGTAGCTCTACTCAAAAAACAAAAATCTGTCGCTTCCTTTTGCTTTGGTAGTGGCCCGGAGAGGGCGTCCACCGTCACGACCGCACCCGCCCTCACCGCTGCCAGCAGCGACCCTGAACACAAGAGACGCGTACACGAGATCTGGCAACCTCACTCGTGAGCCTAATGCGGCTTTTAAACGGGGCGACTTGTCGCACGATGTAACCAGAGTGAAGTGGTCGTGGTCTAGCACGATATCACACGATATAACGGGGGGTAGATAAAGAGTTCCCACGGTACTCGGCATTTCTGTTATTTGTGCGAGTGACTTGTCCGTCTCCCGAGCTTTCCCGTTAAATCTTGAATGAACATTGTGAAGTGTTGTTAAATCATCACGTGGCACAAATGATGTCACTTTCCACACACTATAAATATCCTCCCTTGGTTGAATTGGCTCATTTGGAGACATGTTTTACTGTGTATGTGGGAGACACAGATGGACTGAGCACAGTACCTCGGTCTTACTGTGTGTGGGAGAGGGGGAGAAAGAGACGTACACTCACAGAAGCAGAGTCTCTCAGCCTGTGTAAGAGGGAGGGAGGGAGAGAGAGAGAGAGGCACACACAAGGTGGATGTAAAATCTCACCTGCCTGTTTCAGTGACAGACACCCGCCGCCAGTAAATGAAGACACCCCCATCTGTCTCCCCCTCCTCTCCCTCGACTCCCCCACCTTTCCCTCCCAACTCCAGTCCCGTACCGACCCCCTGGGAAACTGAATAGAGCAACAATCAACTGCTGCCTGTGCGCTGATATGACAATAAAGGCTACTTTACTTTACTTTACTTTACTGAGTTAAAGAGTTCCCACGGTGGACTGTAAAACTGGGACCCTGGTTCTGGACTCCCCCAACATCGGGAACATTCTTCCTGCATCTAGCCTGTCCAATCCCGTAGATACTGATTAGACCGGTATCTATTAATTTACTTTATTAATGATTTCAATTAAATATTGGGAACATCAGGCCGCAAACGTTATTTCTTGAGTGTTAGTGCTGGACTTTGACTCGACCTTCCTAGTTAGCCGGCGCCTGAGACTGAGTCAAGCAATGTCCAGACCTGACTTCAACACAAAGTGATGGAGGAACTCAAAGGGTCAGGCTCGTCCAACGCTCTGTGTTTTGCTCGTGAATCCTGCATCTGCAGTTCCTCGTGTCTACAGGCCAGAGTTGCCACTTGACTCCGAGATGACCATCACAGAGCATACGGAAGATAGACACGAAATGCTGGAGTAACACAGCGGGACGGGCAGCATCTCTGGAGAGAAGGAATGTGTGACGTTTCGGTTCGAGACCCTTCTTCAGAGTCTCGTCCCGAAACGTCACCCATTCCTTTTATCCAGATGCTGCCCGTCCAGTATTTTATGTCTGTCTCCAGTATTACTGTGTCTATCATCGGCGCAAACCAACATCTACAGTTCTTTCCGACACATTAGAGGATACCGTCTCGCCATCACTCGGATTACCCGCTTCATTTCCATAACGTTGCCACCTCTCTTTACTTTGCTTACTGAAGCCTGATCCTTGTCACACCCAATACTCTATCGCCCAGCCTCTCATCTTTCAATCGGGTTCGGCCAGGAAGGTACTGCAGATGCTGGATTAAAACGAAGATAGACACAACATGTAGCTCAGCGGGACAGGCAGCATATCAGAAGGGTCTCGACCCGAAATGTCACCCATTCCTTCTCCCCAGAGATGCTGCCTGTTGCGCTGAGTTCCTCCATTTTGTGGCTACCTTGGGTTTATCCAGGATCTCCCCGTTGATGTCCTAACTCGCTTTGGTTTGTTATTATTGTCTCATATCGAGAACCAGCAGATACAGGTTTAGGTTCGGGGGGAATGATTTAATGAGAGCCTAAGGGGTAATTATTTTACGCAAAGGGTGGTGGGTGTATGGAATGAGCTATCCGTTAAGGTAGTTGAGGCAGGTACTGTCGCAATGTTTAAGACGTATTAGACTGAAGCATGGATAGGATAGGTTTAGATGGTTATGGGCCTAACGCGGGCAAGTGGGACATATTGGTCGGTGTGGGCAAGTTGGGTCGAAGGGCCTGTTTCTACGCTGTATGATTCCATGCAGGGAATAAACTTTTGTTTGCGTGCTATACATCATATCAGATAATGCTATACATGAATATAACCAAGCCACGTAGTCTGAAGAAGGGCCTTGACCCGAAACGTCACCCGTTCCTTCTCTTTAGAGATGCTGCATGTCCCGTTGAGTTACTCCAGCATTTTGAACCGTCGAGTTACTCCAGCATTCTCTTTAAACCGGCATCTGCTGTACCTTCCGACACATGCACAAGAACACCAGGTAGAGCGAAGAGGAAAATACCAGAGTTCAGAATATATGTTTTCAGGACAGTTCCAGGGGGAAAAAGTCCAATGTCCGCATTGAGGTAGGTTGGTAGGTCGGGTCATTGCCCAAACGAATGGAAGGAAGAACCGTTCTGAAGCCGGATAAGAATAGGTGGTCGGCGCGGGCTCGGTGGGCCGAAGGGCCCGTTTCCGCGCTATATCTCTAAAATCTGAAGTTAGGTAATGTCTAAAGGAACTGCAGATGCTGGTTAATACGCACAAAAGGACACAAAATGTTGGTGTAACTCAGCAGGTAAGTCAGATCTGGGTAGAAAAACATAAAAAGCTGGAGTAAGTCAGCGGGTCAGGCAGCATCTCTGGAGAAAAAGAATAGGTGGCGATTCGAATCGGAACCCTTCTTCAAACATCCTAATCGGAATTGAGTCTGAAGATGTGTCTCGTCCCGAAACATCAGCTATTTTTCTCCAGAGATGCTGCTTGACTCGCTGAGTTACTCCAGCTTTTTGTGTCTGTCTTCGGTTTAAACCAGCATGTGCAGTTCACTCCTTACACGGCTCTCTGGAGAACATTGATTGGTAGCGTTCCGGACCCTGCTTCGGAAAGGCATCGATCGCTAGTCGGCGAGGACTCCGAGCTGTATCTCTCAAAGAAGTACATGTGAAACATTTCTCACGGACCATAACAATGCGGACCTTTCAGTAAAGTCCCTTTTAAAGATTATAGTTATTTTCTTGAATCTCATTAACATAACTCATGAATAAGTTGATGTCCATATGCGGATGCAAATCTTTCTTTTTTAAATTCAATCCCACAGAAGACAATTTTTACTCACCTTCTGTCCCCTCTGTCCAGCTTCCGGGTTCACCGTTCGCAGGAGTTCCCACGTTAACCGCAAGAGTTATTACGGATATCGCAGGGATATCGCACTGGCCACTACGTTCATATAATGTTGCAATGCTCACCCACAAGTGTACAAGTCACTCTTGGAGAAATTCAAACTTGCTTGAATTTTCTCCCGAGTCACCAAGTTACACGATTACCTGCCGTTAGCGCCTCGGTGGTCCACGGTGGTCCACGAATGCCGTACTGTTATCGCACGAGGTTCCCACGATGTTAAACTCTGGTTAACTCTTGCGTCAAGTCGCCCCGTGAAAAAGCTGCTTAACCGCCTCCATTACTCCGGTTCTGGAGGCGGGGAGGGCGTCATGTGGTGGGCTGAGCCATTTTGATATCGAACTGTCGTGGTTCCGGCCCGAGCTCTTGCGTGGACTGGGCGTGATCTGGGCCAACTAATTACTGGGCCATCGTGGGGTTGGTGTACAAAGGATTTGGTGGTTGAAGTTCGCGAGCGACGGGGCTGCATCGTATAATTATTAAACGGAGTGTTTACACAAGCGTGGACCTCCGCAACACATTCTATAGAAGAAGAAAGCGATAGTACTTAAAACACAACTGTAATTCAAAACTCACTTTCCACTTTCACCACTTACGAATCATAACATATCTTCATAACAAAAGGAGTTGAATATCGGAGCAAAGTGGTCCTTCTGCAGTTGTACAGTCCCCAAGTGAGCCCATATCTGGAGTATTGCGTGCAGTTTTCGTCTCCTAATTTGAGGAAGGATTGTATGTTCACGAGGTTAATTCACGAAGGATTGTATGCTATTGAGGAAGTGCATTGTATGTTCACGAGGTTAATTCCCGTGATGGCATATGCTGAGAGAATGGAGCGGCTGGGCTTTTGTACTATGGAATTTAGAAGGACGAGAAGGGTAGTCACTGAAACATAAAACATTATCTAGTGTTTGGACACGCTGGAGGCAGTAAGCAAGTTCCCGATGTTGGGGGAGTCCAGCACCAGGGGCAGCAGTTTAAGAATAAGGGACAAGGCATTTAGAACGGAGATGATGAAACACGTTTTCACCCAGAGAGTTGTGTCTGTGGAATTCTCTGCCTCAGGTGGAGGCCGGTTCTCTGGATACTTCCAAGAGAGAGCTTGATAGGGCTCTTAAAGCTGGCGGAGTCAGGGGATATGGAGAGAAGGCAAGAACGAGGTCGGGGGTACTGATTGTGGATAATCAGCCATGATCACATTGAATGGCGGTGCTGGCTCGAAGCGCCGAATGCCCTACTTTTGTATATATTGTCTATTGTCTATTGAATTGTGGTTTGGAATTTCGCTTCAAGTCCCGAGTTCCAACATACACACGGCGTCAGGAAGTTGAACCACGGCCCCACAGGACAAGGGGTCACAGCTTAAGGATAAGGGGGAAATCCTTTAAAACCGAGATGAGAAGAGCTTTTTTCACACAGAGAGTGGTGAATCTCTGGAACTCTCTGCCACAGAGGGTAGTCGAGGCCAGTTCATTGGCTATATTTAAGAGGGAGTTAGATGTGGCCCTTGTGGCTAAGGGGATCAGGGGGTATGGAGAGAAGGAAGGTACGGGATACTGAGTTGGATGATCAGCCATGATCATATTGAATGGCGGTGCAGGCTCGAAGGGCCGAATGGCTTACCCCTGCACCTGATTTCTATGTTTCTATGTTTCTATGATGGCACCTGTTGGAAAACAAGAATCCAAGTTGTTGAGGAACCAGCTGAATTGATTGGTTTTGTTATTCCAATTATGACCACTGGAGGGCTCGCTGTCCCACATCCGTCCATTGCCTCTGAATCTGGTTAATGTGAGACATGATCAGCTCACCGTGTGCCTGGCCGATGTTCAGGATCCATCAACTCAAGACGAATGTCCGTGTGAATGATAGAAACTGACAGACGTGTGAGTGGAAGAATCTCAACATTTACCGCCTCACCGCCTGTAGGATGGCGACATCACTGGACGGAGCAGCAGTTGCATCAGGCCAATAAATGGTCTGGATAAATCAGTTCAGGCCTTGAGATTTATTCACAATAAATCACACCCCAATCATTTTATTTATTTATCTATCTATCTGTCTGTCTATCTATCTATCTATCTATCTATCTATCTATCTATCTATCTATCTATCTATCTATCTATCTATCTATCTATCTATCTATCTATCTATCTATCTATCTATCTATCTATCTATCTATCTATCTATCTATCTATCTATCTATCTATCTATCTATCTATCTATCTGTCTGTCTGTCTGTCTGTCTGTCTGTCTGTCTGTCTGTCTGTCTGTCTGTCTGTCTATCTATCTATCTATCTATCTATCTATCTATCTATCTATCTATCTATCTATCTATCTATCTACCTACCTACCTACCTACCTACCTACCTACCCACCCATCCATCCATCCATCCATCCATCCATCCATCCATCCATCCATCCATCCATCCATCCATCCATCCATCCATCCATCCATCCATCCATCTATCTATCTATCTGTCTATCTATCTATCTATCTATCTATCTACCTATCTATCTATCTATCTATCTATCTATCTATCTATCTATCTATCTATCTATCTATCTATCTATCTATCTATCTATCTATCTATCTATCTATCCATCTATCTATCTATCTATCTATCGATCGATCGATCGATCTATCTATCTATCTATCTATCTATCTATCTATCTATCTATCTATCTATCTATCTATCTATCTATCTATCTATCTATCTATCTATCTATCTATCTATCTATCTATCTATCTATCTATCTATCTATCTATCTATCTATCCATCTATCTATCTATCTATCTATCTATCTATCTATCTACCTACCTACCTACCTACCTACCTATCTATCTATCCATCCATCCATCCATCCATCTATCTATCTACCTACCTACCTATCTATCTATCCATCCATCCATCCATCCATCCATCCATCCATCCATCCATCCATCCATCCATCCATCTATCTATCTATCTATCTATATATCTATCTATCTCTAAAACTCTCATCTTGGCCTCTTCCGGTTTCCGTTTCTATTACATTTCCTTTTTTGGCCGATTTATTCGCCATTCAACTGTGCTGCAAGCGCACCAGGTTTTGTTCCGATCGGTGAAATATAACAAAACCTATGAAGGTTTATGTTCTTCTCTCCTGTCATTCTCTCCTCGCGCCCTTTCTGGCTCCCGCTGTCATTTACCGGCGGCGAGGTGAAGAAAGCCGAAGGATCGGAGTGAGCAGAGTGTGGAGAGTGGGTGGGGCGATTACCACCACGTCGAGCCGCTGAGCCCGAACCGCTGAGTCGGAGAACCGCTGAGCCCGAGAACCGCTGAGCCCGAGAACCGCTGAGCCCGAGAACCGCTGAGCCCTAGAGGTGGATAAAATCATGAGAGGAATGGATCGTATAAATGCACAGAGTCTCTTGCGCAGAGTAGGTAAATCCCGGACCAGAGACATTGGTTTAAGATGAATATAAAAAGATTTAATAGTAATCTGAGGGGTAACTTTTTCCAGAGGAGGTAGTTGAAGCTGGGACAATACCACCGTTGGACAGGTACATGGTACGGACAGGTTTGGAGGAATATGGTCTAAACGCGGGCAAATGGGACTAGTGCAGCCGAGACATGGGCCGGTGTGGGCATTTTGCGCCGAAGGGCCTGTTTCCAGTCTCTGACTATGACTTTCGGTCCCACTCGCCTAAGCCGGTAAAATGGCCCCTACAATGCTTGTCCCATTTGTCAGTTTTGCAAGTACATTCGTCGCAAACTTTCTTCGCCAGTTGCCTTTCTGAAATAATTTGTTTTCGGAGTTGCTGCGGTAGCGGTCTGAAGAAGGGTTTTGGCCCGAAACGTCGCCTATTTCATTCGCTCCATAGATGCTGCTGCACCCGCTGAGTTTCTCCAGCATTTCTGTGTACCTGCGGCCTCTACAATGTCCGCTGACCAGGAATCGTGTACCGCGTGCACCGCGCTAAACAAAAAAAGGTTCGTTTTTTCGTGTTTTTAAATAAAACAGATACACAATACGTAAATACAACCGTATCAATAGACAATAGGCAGTACGTGTAGTAGTAGACCATTCGGCCCTTCGAGCCAGCACCGCCATTTAATGTGATCATGGCTGATCATCCACAATCCACATCTCCGTTCATGCCTTCTCCCCATGTCCCCTGACTCCGCTATTTTTAAGAGCCCTATCTAGCTCTCTCTTGAAAGCATCCAGAGAACCTGCCTCCACCGCCCTCTGAGGCAGAGAATTCCACAGACTCACCGCTCTCTGTGAGAAAAAGTGTCACCTCGTCTCCTTTCTAAATGGCTTACACCATATTTTTAAACGGTGGACCTGGTTCTGGGCTCCTCCAACATCGGGAACATGTTTCCTGCCTCTAGCGTGTCCAAGCCCTTAACAATCTTATATCTTTCAATGAGATCCCCTTTCACCCTTCTAAACCCCAGAGTGTACAAGCCCAGCTGCTCCATTCTCTCAGCATTGACAGTCCCGCCATCCCGGGAATTAACTTTGTAAACCTACGCTGCACCCCCTCAATTGCAAGAATGTCCTTCCTCAAATTAGGGGACTAAAACTGCACACAATACTCCTGGTGTGGTCTCACTATGACTCTATATAACTGCAGAAATAACTATTTGCTCCTATATTCGATTCCTCTTGTTAGAAAGTCCAACATTCCATTCGCTTTCTTCACTGCCTGAATGTACCTACATGCTTACGTTCGTAGACTGATGTACAAGGACACCCCCCCCCCCCCCCGATCCCCTTGTACTTCCCCTTTTTCCCAACTTGACGGCATTTAGATAGTAATCTGCCTTCCTGTTTTTGTTACCAAAGTGGATAACCTGACATTTATCCATATAACCATGTAACAATTACAGCCCGGAAACAGGCCATCTCGGCCCTTGTAGTCCGTGCAGAACACTTACTCTCACCTAGTCCCATCTACCTGCACTCAGAACATAACCCTCCATTCCTTCCCCGTCCATATACGAATCAAATATATTTTTAAATGATAACATCGAAACTGCCTCCACCACTTCCACTGGAAGCTCATTCCACACAGCTACCACTCTCTGAGTAAAGAAGTTCCCCCTCATTTTACCCCTAAACATATGTCCCTTAATTGTCAAATCATGTCCTCTTGTTTGAATCTTCATTTCTTTCAATGGAAAAAACTTATCCACGTCAACTCTGTCTACCCCTCTCATAATTTTAAAGACCTCTGTCGTCCCCCCTTAATCTTCTGCGCTCCAAAGAATAAAGACCTAACTTGTTTAACCTTTCGCTTTAACTTAGGTTCTGAAACCCAGGAAGCATTCTAATAAATTTTCTCTGTACTCTCTCTATTTTGTTGACATCTATATTACTAAAACTCTGTTCTTGACCGCTTTTGGCCGACAGTGCTGCAATTTCTGAGAGAACGCCGCCACCTACGGCCGTTATGTTTGGCCACCTCGCTCAGAACCCCCCTCCGCCGCATGTGTGCCGAGGATTTTTCTCGTCGATGAAAAATTACAGAGATATTTATGTTTTACAAAATTCCCCATTCTCTCTGCTGCCCCCGCTGGCGGCAGGGGATGGAGGGACTATAAAACCCGGAAGTGTCGTGGCTCAGTCACTCTCTGCGACCCACGAAGCAAAAGGGTCACGGGTCTCTGAGCTGCGGCTCTCCTCCACGGTGAGTCCCCTCCATGTCCTTTTTCAGCCAATTGATATGTATTTTGTTTACCGTGGTCTGAAGTTACTTGGCATTTTAGTATTTGCAGTAAAGAGTTTGTAAATTTGTCTTTATTCTCTTTTAAACGAATGTTTATAGAAAATGCATTTGTTGTAAAGATTTTGAAAATTTGTCTAATTGCCTTTGAAATGAATGTTTATAGAAAATGAAATGCATTTGTTGTAAAGTGTTTGCAAATTTGTTTCTATTGTGTTTAAAATGGGTGAACCCGTTTTCAGGTGGTTAAGCATGAATAAACGTTTTTATTTGATCAGAACTGTGTTTAAGTTTAAAATTGGCGCTCATTTTGTGATTTTGGATGGATTGCAAGATGGCGTCGATGACGTCATTTCCGGTTATCGGCAAGCCGGCGTCGATGACATCATTTCCGGTCAGCGGTAAGATGGCGTCTGTGGGGTCATTTCCGGTTATCGATGAGACGGCGCCGATGCCGTCATTTCCGGTCGGAGGCAAGACGGCGCAGACTGCAGAAGACACACAGAGTGTCGGCGCTGCTGAATAATTCCACAGAGCTGGCTGCTTTCTCTATGTTAAGCGTGTGTTTGTTAGACGTAATTTAAAAGCAGCATTGTGTTTGAGCCACACTCTACAGCAGGCTTTGAATATTCGTTTTACACACTGTATATTCAACATGTTCTGAAGTTACTTGGCATTTTAGTATTGTGTGTGTGTGTGTGTGTGTGTGTGTGTGTGTGTGTGTGTGTGTGTGTGTGTGTGTGTGTGTGTGTGTGGGTGTGTGTGTGTGTGTGTGTGTGTGTGTATGTGTGTGTGTGTGTGTGAATATATGTGGGTGTGTGTGTGTGTGAATGTGTGTGTGTGTGTGTGAATGTGTGTGTGTGTGTGTGTGTGTGTGTGTGTGTGTGTGTGTGTGTGTGTGTGTGTGTGTGTGTGTGAATATTTGTGTGTGTGTGTGTGTGTGTGTGAATATTTGTGTGTGTGTGTGTGTGTGTGTGTGTGTATGTGTGTGTGTGTGTGTGTGTGTGTGTGTGTGTGTGTGTGTGTATGTGTGTGTGTGTGTGTGTGTGTGTGTGTTTGTTAGACGTTATTTAAAAGCAGCATTTTGTTTCAGCCACAGACTCTACAGCAGGCTTTTAAGATTCGTTTTACACGTTGTATTTGCTATTGTGTGTGTGTGTGTGTGTGTGTGTGTGTGTGTGTGTGTGTGTGTGTGTGTGTGTGTGTGTGTGTGTGTGTGTGTGTGTGTGTGTGTGTGTGTGTGTGTGTGTGTGTATGAGTGTATGTATGTGAGAAAGTGTGTGCACATGAGTATGTGAATGTGTGTAAATGAGTGTGTGTTTGAATGAGTCTGTGTGTGAGTGAGTGTGATTGTTTGTGTGAGTCTGTGTAGGGTGGAGTGTGTGTGTGATCAACAAATAGTACACATTATATAGTCTTTCGTAGTTCAGAGCTTATGTGTTATGTTTAATAGCATGATGGCTGTCTGGAAGAAGCTAGTCCTCAATGTAGATGTTATATTTCAGTTTACAAAAGTCGGACGTGACTCCAGAAGTCGCCCATCAGTCATTCCACAAGCCGTGAGAGCCATTCAGTCCAAAGGCCATGAATTAATCCCAAGGCAGTCAGTGAGTCCAGAGGTCATGAGTAATTCGCTCACCACCACACCCCCCCCCTCCTCCACTGACAACCCCCACCTCAATATGCTGCCCTCCACCTGGCTATGGAATGCACCCCCTACTGAAGACGCCCACATCCCCTGCAATAGGACACACCCCCCTTCTTCTCATCAGCTAATAAGACCCCCCGCCTGAAGCTGTTCCTCTCCCTTGCTGTAGCATCCTCTGGGATAGCAGCTACATTAATGCCTGGTGGAAGAACGACACAATCTCGATTCAAGATACCCATCCAAGTGGCCGAGGATACATTGTGCAACATCGAGATGGACTCTACGGCGGCACATTTCATGAGGCAAGTGAAAGGTATTGTTTGGGATGAATGTGCTATGATTAGGAGAGAAAGCTTTGAAGCGGTGGACAGAACTCTTCAAGATGTCTTCAGCAACATTAAGCCTTTTGGTGGAAAGATGAAGGGAAACGTCAACGTTTTCCTGAAGGATGGAACATCGAACATAGAATGTTGTCAATAAAAGCGTGCTTCGTTCAATGATGACTTCTGAGATAAATTCTCAGATTTTCTTAAACTTTGACCGCTGACTTTCTCTATATTAAAATTGTCTCTTTTCATCAACAGGACATAGTCATCAAGAGGCAGTGAGCAGCAGAACACAACAAGAGACACAACAAGAGACACAACAAGTAAGAACTTAATAAATCTCAACTTTAAAATTTAAATTGTTCTTATATTTTAAGAGTCATTCACATTTTAAACTTAATAAAACATTTTTGCACTTTTAATGCCTCTGTGTTCTTCATCACAATGGGAACCTAATAGGCAGGAATGGCTGCTCTGTGGGAGAGCCACTAAAAGTGCATGGAGGGGAGGTTGTGGGGAGATGCACTGAATGCGTGGGGGAAGGGGAATGAAAAGGAGCAGAGTGGGGGGGGGGTGAAGGTCGGTGGGGTGACTGAGTGAACTGCCAACGTACCAGGCGTGAGTTAGTGAACTGCCAGCCCACGAGCCGTGAAATAGTGAACTGCCAGCACACCAGCCGTAAGTGACTGAAATGCCAGCCCAATAATCCATTCAGTCCACCCTCTTCACCCTTCTCTCTCTCACAGTCTGTCACCTGTTTTGGGCAGGATTTCTGGCAGTTTCTCAGCAGCCAGCCTGCCAGGTCCGAATGATTATACTTCCAGGCCTCAGTGACTGAGCTGCCAGCCCCCAGTGACTGAGCTGCCAGCCCTCAGTGACTGAGCTGCCAGCCCAGAAATCCATTCGGCCCAAAAACTCCATACTATCCCCCTGGAAACCAGTACGTTCGGCCCACAACACTCATGCTTGCGCAACAGAAAGCATACCCCCACTGACCAGCAATATTAGAATTGGTGGAGAGGTGGATTATTGTGTTGGGTGTCCAGCCCTCTCGTGTGATGCACGGACCCAACGGGTCCCACTTAGTCTAGTCTTTCTTATAATTTGGCGACCAAAATTGTACACTATACTCCAGAATTGGCCTCACCCAGGCCTTGTACAATTTTAACATTACATCCCAACCTCTCTACTCGATGCTCTGATTTATAAAGGCAAGCACACCAAAAGCTTTCATTACCACCCTATCTGCATGAGATTCTACCTTCAGGGAACTATGCACAGTTATTCCTAGAGTCCTCTGTTCTACTGCATTCCTTAATTCGCTACCATTTACCATGTATGTCCTATTTTGATTTGTCCTCCCAAGATGTAGCACCTCACACTTATCAACATTAAACTCCATCTGCCATCGTTCAGCCCACTCTTCAAAATGGCCTAAATCTCTCTGTAGACTTTGAAAATCTACTTCATTATCCACAACACCGCCTATCTTAGTACCATCTGCACACTTACTAATCCAATTTACCACACCATCATCCAGATCATTGATGTATATGACAAACAACAATGGACCCAACACAGGTTCCCGAGGCACCCCACTTGTCACCGGCCTCAAACCTGACAAACAGCCATCTCCTATTCAGCCACTGTTAAACCATAACCATATAACCATATAACAATTACAGCACGGAAACAGGCCATCTCGGCCCTGCAAGTCCGTGCCGAACAACTTTTTTCCCTTAGTCCCACCTGCCTGCACTCATACCATAACCCTCCATTCCCTTCTCATCCATATGCCTATCCAATTTCTTTTTGAATGATACCAACGAACCTGCCTCCACCACTTCCACTGGAAGCTCATTCCACACCGCTACCACTCTCTGAGTAAAGAAGTTCCCCCTCATGTTACCCCTAAACTTCTGTCCCTTAATTCTGAAGTCATGTCCTCTTGTTTGAATCTTCCCTATTCTCAAAGAGAAAAGCTTGTCCACATCAACTCTGTCTATCCCTCTCATCATTTTAAAGACCTCTATCAATTCCCCCCTTAACCTTCTGCGCTCCAGAGAATAAAGACCTAACTTATTCAACCATTGAATCCATCTTTCTACTCCACCTTTAATACCAAACAATTGAACGTTCTTAACCAACCTTCCATGTGGAACCTTGTCAAATGCTTTACTAAAGTCCATATAGACAACATCCACTGCTTTACCCTCATCAATTTCCCTAGTAACCTCTTCAAAAAATTCAAGAAGATTAGTCAAACATGACCTTCCAAGCACAGGTCCATGTTGACTGTTCCTAATCAGACCCTGTTGATCCAGATGATTATATGCATTATCTCTAAGTATCCTTTCCGTTAATTTGCCCACCACTGACGTCAAACTAACAGGTCTATAATTGCTAGGCTTACTCTTAGAACCCTCTTTAAACAATGGAACAACATGCGCAGTACGCCAATCCTCCGGCACTATTCCCGTTTCAAATGACATTTGAAATATTTCTGTCATAGCCCCTGCTATTTCTACAATAAGTTCCCTCAATGTCCTAGGGAATATCCTGTCAGGAACTGGAGACTTATCCATTTTTATATGTTTCAAAAGTGTCAGTGCTTTGTAGCGGCACCATACGTGGTGAATAAAGATGAGACGTCAAGCCGATTCAAAGAGTCGTTTATTCAGTGGTGACACGTTAGGTTGGTACGCTAACTATAATACAATGTTGATGTAGCTGAGCGAGGTTGTTATCTCGGGGTCAGCTACCTGTCGACTCCTCAAGGTCTCGAGGTGAGAGACCTTAAGTACCAGGACACACCCTCAAGCCCATGACGTCACGTGCCGCCCTCATATCTCCTGACGAGGGTTCGAGCATGAGTGGCCCGTGTTTAGGCTGACGCCACAACTTCCTCTTCTTTGAATCTCATGGTTTCCATAGCTACTCTACTTATTTCCCTTACCTCACATAATTCAATATCCTTCTCCTTGGTGAATACCGAGAAAATAAAGCGTTCAATATCTCCTCCATCACTTTTGGCTCTGCAGATAGCTGTCCACCCTGACTCTCTAATGGACCAATTTTATCTCTCCTTATCCTTTTGCTATTAATATAGCTGTAGAAACTCTTTGGGTTTACTTTCACCTGTCTTGCCAAAGCAAACTCGTATCTTCTTTTAGCTTTTCTAATTTATTTCTTAAGATCCTTTTTATATTCTTTATACTCCTCAAGTACCTCATTTACTCCATGCTGCCTATAATTATTGTAGATCTCTCTCTTTTTCCAAACCGTGTCCAATTTCCCTTGAAAACCATGTCTCGTTCCAATTATTACTTTCCTTTCAACCCAACAGGGACATAAAGATTCTGAACTCTTAAAATGTCACCTTTAAATGTCCTCCATTTCTCTTCTACATCCTTCTCATAAAACAAAATGTCCCAATTCACTCCTTTTAAATCCTTTCGCATCTCCTCAACGTTAGCCTTTCTCCAATTAAAAATCTCAAACCTTGGTCCAGTTCTGACCTTCTCCATAATTATATTGAAACTAATCGTATTGTGATCATTGGACCCGAAGTGCTCCCCAACACATACCTCCACCACCTGACCTGTCTAATTTCCTAACAGGAGGTCCAGTTCTCTAGTAGGTACATCTATGTATTGCCGCAAAAAACTATCCTGCATACATTTTACAAATTCCAAACAATCCAGCCATTTTATAGAAAGTGTTACCCAGTCTATGTGTGGAAAATTGAAATCTCCCACAATCACTACCTTGTTCTTACTACTAATATCTGCTATCTCCTTACATATTTGCTCTTCTAATTCTACTATTTCTACAAATATACTAAAACTTCTAAGCCCTCTCTAAATACTTTGCATCCTGCAGCAGAGAACATATCAGAACGCTGTAGGTAATGCAGCATTTGTGGTGTTTGTAACTTATGGGTCCGGTCACCAGACCTCTTCGTGCTCTCGACGCAAAACGCCGTCGCCTGTGCCCTGCACAGATGTTTCCCGCCCCGCTGATATCGTAAGATGTAAGGCACAACCCAAGACACCCCTACTCATCTCCGGCGAACCCATATCCACCATTGACTCATTCAAATTTCTTGGAACTCACATAAGCAATAACCTCAAATGGAAAATCAATTCAGATCACATTTATAAAAAAGCCAACCAAAGACTCTTCTTTCTCTGTCAGCTCAAGAAGTTCAGAGTGAGGAAACATCTCCTAATCCGATTTTACACAGCCATCATCCAAAGCATACTCACTTCATCAATAACAGTTTGGTACAGCAGTTAAGACACTCACTCCCGTAATAAACTACAGCGCATTGTCAACAAAGCATCCAAAATCATCAGCACTCCCCTCCCATCAATAGAATCACTCAATCTCAAACGGTCCGTGTCAAGGGTGAAGAAAATCATTTCTGATCCCTCCCACCCAGCTCACCACATCTTCCACATGCTGCCCTCATGGAGGCGCTACAGCTCACTGCCTGCCAAATCATCACGATTTAAAAACAGTTTATATCCATATGCAATTCGAACTCTGAACACTCTATGATAATATCACAAAGCCACCTCGTGCATGTACTGTATACTGTATGTTGTTTGTGTTTTATGTTATGTTTGACGGGAATCAGCCTATTGTGTAATATCCTGTACTGAATATGAATTCCACCAGCTTGACTGTGTGGTCATTAAATAATCTGAATCTGAATCTGAATCCTCCATCAATTTCTGTTTTCCTCGCATTGTTTAGTCCGATTCAGATCATCTGCTGCAAAACTAACGTGGTCAGATATGGTGAGAAATGCATCCGTGTAAATGAGTCGTACGACTGAAAAGGGGGCAGTTGTCGGACATCTGACACGGTGCAATAGCAGAAGAAATTAAGAACAAGACAGAAAACGATCGGTGGAGATGAGTCCATGTGTTTCGATCAAGCTTTGATTACACAGTCATAGAGTCATACAGTGCGGCAACGGGCCCTAATGTTCAACTTGCCCATACCGGCCAACGTGTCCCAGCTACATTAGTACCGCCTGCCCGCGTTTGTCCCCTGTCCCTCCAAACCTGTCCTATCCATTTACCTGTCCAACTGTTTCTTTAATGGGGGGATAGTCTACGCTAAATGTTGGGATAGACCCACCTCCTATCGCTCTCTGTTCGCGGAGACAAGCCCAGAAAAGTATGTAATTTCCCGGTGTGAAGTTTGAAACGAAATTTCTATAAATTTGATTCGTCCCTGAACTTCTAGTTGTCGACCGGGTGTGTTACCTGCGGGCCAATCATACTCATCAGATCAGAATGCCACTCACTAAGGTGTAGAACACCATCCGTTTTTAGATTGGATAGCTACTCCTCATTTAAATGTTAATATCAAAACATTCGTCTGGATGGCGTGCTACAAATTTGCTCTTTATTCCTCACTGGATGAATTCGGGGAGTTACGATGGAGCGATTCAAGGATCCGCCCCCTCACAGCCTCCAGCTCCCTCCCCCTTTGAACCATGTTCTACGGTCATGTTATCCCATTAACGGCGAGGATGCTCCCATCTTCTCAGATTTAGTCCCACATTTTGCAGATATACGGTATTGAAACCGTTACCATATTTGAAATACGATTCGACGGGGGCATTGGTAGGAAAGGTGAAACTGCAAGTAGGAGAATCGCGGGCAAATGTGACCAGCGTTGACTGGGCATCTCGGTTAGCCGGGACGAGTTGACCCATAGGGCCAGATTCACTGCTGCATGACTATGACTGGGACAGCGAAAAATCAGTTAGATGATCAGTGACCTGTACTAGTTGTGTAAGTGTGTGGTGAGAACAAATGGGCAGTTTAATTTGAGTATGCAGAGAACAAAGTGGGATGAATGAAAATGGTTGAATTGGCGGCGTGGGTGGGTGGCTCAAATACCCTGTTTGCGTGTTGTATGAAAATCAGATTGTAAATGTGCAGGCATTGCTCTCAGTGGGAATTTAACCGCGTTTATCAGTTCACCTCTGAATTTACTCTGAGTCACCACGTAAATACACGTGTTACTGCAGGTATTGAGCAGCTGTAAGAACCCCGACGTGACACTCGTGATATAGTAATAACCGTTAGGGGAGCTGTCATATCCGGTCTTCGCAATACTAGTAAAGATGTAAAAGACAGCTTGTGTTGCCCACAGCAATATGAAAGTGCCCGTGATACTAAAGAGTAAAACAATTGATTTCCTGCGGTTCTCCATCTCCGGGTCCTTGTCATTCTCTCCGTTGCTGCGGCGCCGGAGCCCCCTGCGGACTCTGCTGGCCGCTACAATCCGCCTGACCGTCAGCACATTGAGCAGAAGAATCAGAAATAACGGGTTACAAGGGGTTAGAACGCGGTGTGTGACACCATATGCGATCCATGCAGACGACGTATAGGCAGCATGGAGTAAATGCGGTACTTGAGGAGTATAAAGAATGTAAAACGAATCTTAAGAAAGAAATTAGAAAAGCTAAAAGAAGATATGAGGTTGCTTTGGCAAGTAAGGTGAAAGTAAATCCAAAGGGTTTCTACGGCTATATTAATAGCAAAATGATAACGAGGGATAAAATTGGTCCATTGGAGAGAGAGAGTGGACAGCTATCTGCAGAGCCAAAAGAGATGGGGGAGATATCGAACAATTTATTTTCTTCGGTATTCACCAAGGAGGAGGATATTGAATTATGTGATGTAAGGGAAAGTAGTAGAGTAGCTATGGATACTATGAGTTTCAAAGTAAAAGAAGTACTGACACTTTTGAAAAATATAAAAGTTGTTAAGTCTGCAGGTCCTGACAGGATATTCCCTAGGACATTGAGGGAAGTCAGTGTAGAAATAGCCAGGGCTATGACAGAAATATTTCAAATGTCATTAGAAACGGGAATAGTCCCCGAGGATTGGCGTACTGCGCATGTTGTTCCATTGTTTAAAAAGGGTTCTACGAGTAAACCTAGCAATTATAGACCTGTTAGTTTGACTTCAGTGGTGGGCAAATTAATGGAAAAGATACTTAGAGATAATATATATAAGAATCTGGATAAACAGGGTCTGATTTGGAACAGTCAACGTGGATTTGTGCCTGGAAGGTCATGTTTGACTAATCTTCTTGAATTTTTTGAAGAGGTTACTAGGAAAATTGATGAGGGTAAAGCAGTGGATGTTGTCTATATGGACTTTAGTAAGGCCTTTGACAAGGTGCCTCGTGGAAGGTTGGTTAAGTAGGTGCAACTGTTGGGTATAAATGCAGGAGTAGCAAGATGGATTCAACAGTGGCTGAATGGGAGACGCCAGAAGGTAATGGTGGATGGCTGTTTGTCGGGTTGGAGGCAGGTGACTAGTGGGGTGACTCAGGGATCTGTGTTGGGTCCTTTGTTGTTTGTCGTGTACATCAATGATCTGGACGAAGGTGTGGTAAATTGGATTAGTAAGTATGCAGATGATACCAAGATTGTGGATAATAAAGAGGATTTCCAAAGTCTACAGAGTGATTTAGGCCATTTGGAAGAATGGGCTGAAATATGGCAGATGGAGTTTAATAGATAGATAAATACTTTATTAATCCCCTTATTCAGGGGAAATTCTGATGTCCATGCAGCACACTAATAAAAAATACAACACAGTATTCGTAAAGAAATTCAACACCAAAACATGCGAATAAATGTGAGCTGCTACACCTTGGCAGGACAAATCAAAATAGGATGTACATGGTAAATGGTAGGGAATTGAAGAATACAGTTGAACAGAGGGATCTGGGAATAACCGTGCATAGTTCATTGAAGGTGGTATCTCATATAGATAGAGTGGTAAAGAAAGCTTTTGGTATGCTAGCCTTTATAAATCAGAGCATTGAGTATAGAAGCTGGGATGTAATGTTAAAATTGTACAAGGCATTGGTGAGACCAAATCTGGAGTATCGTGTACAATTTTGGTCGCCCAATTATAGGAAGGATGTCAACAAAATAGAGAGAGTACAGAGGAGATTTACTAGAATGTTGCCTTGGTTTCAACAACTAAGTTACAGAGAAAGGTTGAATAAGTTAGGTCTTTATTCTCTGGAGCGCAGAAGGTTAAGGGGGGACTTGATAGAGGTCTTTAAAATGATGAGAGGGATAGACAGAGTTGATGTGTACAAACCTTTCCATTTGAGAATAGGGAAGATTCAAACAAGAGGACGACTTCAGAATTAAGGGACAGAAGTTTAGGGGTAACATGAGGGGGAACTTCTTTACTCAGAGAGTCGTAGCGGTGTGGAATGAGCTTCCAGTGGAAGTGGTGGAGGCAGGTTCGATGGTATCATTTAAAAATAAATTGGATACATATATGGATGAGAAGGGAATGGAGGATTGTGGTATGAGTGCAGGCAGGTGGGACTAAGGGGAAATAATTGTTCGGCACGGACTTGCAGGGCCGAGATGGCCTGTTTCCGTGCTGTAATTGTTATATGGTTATATCATCTTTCGACTCCACAGTCAAAAAAGTACAACAGATGATGTACATCCTACCGCACCTGTGGAAGCACAATCTGCCACAGGCAATGATGGTCCTATTCTACACGGCCATCGTAGAGTCTGTCATCACCTTCTCCATCGTGGTCTGGTTTGGCTCAGCCACCAAACGCGACACCTGGAGGCTGCAGCGAATCGTCCGATCAGCAGAGAAGGTTGTTGACTGCAACCTTCCCTCCATTGATGAACTGTACACTGCTAGGGCCAGGAACCGAGCGGGCAACATCATCTCTGACCCTTCTCAAACACTTTGAATCACGTCCCTCTGGAAGGCGACTCCGGATTGTGAAAGCTGCCACAGCCAGACGTAGAAACAGTTTTTATCCACGAGTAGTTGTGTTACTCAACAGCAAAACATCTGTAGCCTCCCTTTGATCTGGTATTTTGTTGGTGCACATGCTTGATCAATGGCGTTTTATCATTAATGTTTTATTATTATTAATGTGTAATGTTTTCTGCGTCATTCGGAACTGTCACTGTATGTCATGATGTTACTAGTGGGCGGAGCACCAAGGCAAATTCCTTGTATGTGTCACAGACTGCCCTCTCCTCATTCTCATCCACTTCACCTCCCAGTACTTTTCCACCGGTCCCTCCTTCTCCTCACCTGCCTGCCTGCCACTCCCCTCTCATCAGCCCAACTCTCCTCACCTGTTGCACTCAGTTGCCTCTGATCACCAATTAACCCGGTATATAGACCCTCCTCGCCGTTCACACAGTGCCAGATTGTTCTCAGCATTCATGCAAGACTCTCCAGCGACTTCTCGACTTCCTGCCTGGCTTCGACTCTCCTTTCGTCTGTCCTTCGTTGGTTTGTTTGCATCGTGTGTTGGATCTCCTGGTTACCGGACTTTCCGCTACCCCGACTACGTCTCCTGACTGCCCCTCTTCGGAACCCTCGCTCAATCCTGAGCCTCTGTGTGAGTACGGTGTACCCATTCCTGTGTTACTACTCTGTGTTACAGTTTCGTAATAAAGTTCATTACCTACTATACCTGCCTGATTCTGTGCTGCTATTGGGTCCAAGCCATATCCGTTACAGTATGTGAATACTTAGCCAATAAACTTACTTACTTACTTATTGCAACAAGTGGTGGCTGCCACTGATTGTCGCCGGATGCTTGCCTCCTTTTCAGGACCGACGATTACAGCGAGGTCAATATTTGTAGCAAGATGGACCAGAAAAGATGAAGGAATTGCACTCCAAATGGCATCACACTCTCCATCAATTTATATTCCTGGTATGCTCTCCAAACGATTCACTCCTCATCTTAAACTTCTGTCATCGTTTAAACGGTACGTTTTCTACCAACAAGCTAATAATAATAATAATAATAATAATAATAATAATAATAATAATAATAATAATAATAATAATAATAATAATAATAATAATAATAATAATAATAATAATAATAATAACAAGAACAACAATAATACTAAGCCTTTATTGTAATTGTACTTAGAAATACAACGGGTGTTCGGAGAGCTACTCCTGATCAGTGCAACCAAAACAAGTTAAAACAAGATATAAACACATCAAATACATTCAATACGTTATTTAACTGCTTAAAATAATAGATACATTTTATTTGTCACACCTAGGTAGAACATCGCATGGGAGAATATTACACTTTAAAATTGACTAAATAGTTAAAGTATTTTTTTTTAAAGAATAAATATCAGCTTAGTGGTCTGTTTCCACTCCACATTTCATCACCATCAAAAGTTAGATGACTCCAGTGAGGCCAGATGGCGAATAATGTGTTTTAGCGCTGGTCTAGCTGCCTCTTGAATGCACGATTGATAGAGGGATAGAGAATGTGCAGTGAATATGATAACCCGTTAAATGTTTTGGGAAGTGCAAACAGTCTGTGTGTACACACGCTCGATCCAGGACGTTTGTGTAGGCGGACGGTACATTGGTGAATAATAATAATAATAATAATAATAATAATAATAATAATAATAATAATAATAATAATAATAATAATAATAATAATAATAATAATAATAATAATAATAATATTAATAATATATTTTAATGTAATTGCACATCAGTGCAACCAGATTTGGTATGCAACTTCCAACCGATGTCAAAAAATTATATAAATAAACTGTGCGACGTGACCATCTGAGTGAGACAGTCCAGGGGGGTGGGGGACACTCAGCAGAGCCGGTTCAGAGCCGCTAAAGTTCTGTGAATGAAGCTGTTTCTGAGTCTGGTGGTTCGGGCGTAGAAGGCCTTGTAACGTCTTCCGGAGGGAAGAAGTCGGAACAGTCCATTACATGGGTGTGAGGAGTCTTTATGGATGCTGACGGCCTTCCTGGGGCACCGTGTGTGGTAGATGCCCTCCAAGGCTGGTAGCTGTGTCCCAATAACCCTCTGCGCTCTGTGGACGACGCACTGAAGATCTCGCCTCTCCGCCTCCGTGCAGCTGAGATACCACACAGAGATGCCATACATTAGTATGCTCTCTGTGGTGCAGCGGTAGAAGGTTGTCAGCAGCTGTTGGGGCAGACCAGTCTTTTTTAATGTTCACAGGAAGAACAGTCGTTGCTGTGCCTTCTTGACCAGTCCTCTGAAATGTGAGTGCCCAGAAACTTAAAGCTGGACACTCTCTCCACACTGTCCCCGTAGATGGAGATTGGGGCGTATTCTCCATTATGGGACCTCCTGAAGTCAATAATCAGCCCCTTAGTCTTGGAAGTGTTTAGTGACAAGTTGTTACGTGCGCACCAGTCCGCCAGGTTCTGCTCCTCCGATCTGTATTTTGTTTCATCACCGTTGGTGATCAGCCCAATCACTGTTGTGTCGTCTGCAAACTTCACGATGGTGTTGGTGTCGAATGCAGGAATACAGTCGTGTGTGAAGAGGGAGTAGAGCATGGGGCTTAGTATGCAGCCCTGTGGTGTGCCGGTGCTCAGGGTGATAGTGGAGGACAGGTGCGGGCCCAATCTCACTGCCTGCGGTCGTTCCGTCAGAAATTTCAGATTGTGGCGCGGACATAGCGGGCAAACGCTAGAGACAGTGAGCTCTGTCGGTGCTCAACAGGCGCAGCCCATACAATAGACACAATTTTCACTGCATGTTATGTGTTTCCTTTGTCTATTATTCCACATGCGGCATTACCAGCGACTTACAGAGCATCAACATTACATTCCTGTGCTTGTATACAAGCCCTCTTGAAATAAAGGCAACAAGTAAGAAAGAATGCTACATGCTGAAATAATTTTACAGGTGCATAGTAGAGAGCACGCCGACCGATTGTATCGTGGCTTGGTTCGGCAACTTGCGCGCCCAGGAGCGGAAAAGACTGCAAAAAGCAGTAAACACTGCCCAGTCTATCATCGGCTCTGACCTCACTCCAAACGAGGGGATCTGTCGCAGTCGCTGCCGCAAAATTGCTGACAGCATCATGAAGGACCTACACCATCCTGGCCACATACCCATCTCCTCGCTGCCTTCAGGGAGAAGGTACAAAGCCTGAAATCTGCAACATCCAGGTTCAGGAATAGCTCTTCCCCATAGCCATCGGGCTATTAAACTCAACTCAAACAAAACTATGAACATAATATTCCATTGCACTTTATCTGGTTATTTATATGTGTATATATATATACATGCAATGCTATATGGACACACTGGTCTGTTCTGTATTTATTCATGCCCACTATATTTCATTGTCCTATCTGGGACTCATGTCAATAAACTCTCTTGAATCTTGAATCTTGAATCATTGAGTTTGCTTTCCTTACTACCGATTCTACTTACAGATTATTTTGGGAATTCTGCACCATCACTCCCAAGTCCCTCTGTATCTTCGATTTCTGGATTCTCACCTCATTTAGAACAATCTCTACGCCTTTATTCTTATTACCAGAATGCATGACTGCATACATTGCTACACATTATTCCATCTGCCAATTCTCTGCCAACTCCCCCAACCTGTCCAGGTCCTGCAGAATCGGTGCTTTCTCTACACGACCGGCCCTATACCTATTTTAGTATCACCCGCAACCGTGCTACAAAGCTGCTTTCAATACCCTCGTCCAAATCATTAATATACAACGTGAAGGTGGCATAGAGAGAGAGGATGAGAGGGAGTGAGAAAGAGCGAGTGTGAGAGAACCACCAGGAGAGCGAGAAAGCGAGAGTGACAGAGAGAGGCAGACACTAGTGGAAATATATAGAGTGAACGAGAGAGAATGGGGGAGATAGGTCGAAGGTTTTAGCAAACGGCAATGAAAGAGAAAGCGCCGATATTTGCAGAACGCTACTATTCACTGGAAACCAGCCAGAAAAAATCCCACTTTATAGCCACGTCTTGCCTTCTGCCATTTAGCTAACCTGCAATTCATGGTTGTATCTGCAATCTGATAACGTGGGATCCCATCTTCTTAAGCAGCCTAACGTGTGGCACCTCATCAAAGGCTATCTGAAAATCTAAGAAAACAGCATCCTTTGACTGCCCTGCTATTTATTTCTTGAAAGAATTCCAGCAAACTTGTCAAGCAATACCTCCACTGAACAAGGCCATGCTGACCGGCCTATTAATGCATCGACTTCTCAGTACTTCGTAACCTCATCCTTTATAAATGGCTCTAGTACCTTACCAACCACCGAAGTCAGACTAACCGGCCTGGGACCAATCATGGCAATAGTGATTCCTGATGTGTCACTATCAATGCCTTCCTAATCTCCAAAGCCACATTTTCTAACCCCTAGTGTACAGTCCATCCGGCCCAGATCACCTATCCACCTTTGGCCCTTTCAGCCACTTCACAAACTTCCAACCTCTGTATCTCTTGAATTTCACGCACGTTGCTGGTGTCTTTGCTGTGAAGATTTTTGCAAATATCTCAAGGCGTATGAATGTGGATACATCTCCCGGGTCTGATCAGTTATATCCGCGATTAGTATGAGAATAGACAATAGATGCAGGAGTAGGCCATTCTGCCCTTCGAGCGAGCACCGCCATGCAGTACCCCGTTCCTGCCTTGTCCCCATATCACCTGACTCCGCTATCTTGAAGAGCCCTATATTGCTCTCTCTGAACCAGGGGCCACGGTTTAAGAATATGCGGTAACCAATTTAGAACGGAGGTAAGGAAACATTTTTTTCTCACAGAGAATTGTGAGTCTGTGGAATTCTCTGCCTCAGAGGGTGCTGGAGGCCGGTTCTCGGGTTACTTTCAAGAGAGAGTTAGAAGTACTCTTAAGGATAGCGGTGTAGGGGGATATGGTTAGAAGGCAGGAACGGGGTACTGATTTTGGTTGATCAGCCATGATCACATTGAATGCCGATACTGCCACGAAGGGCCGAATGGCCTACTCCTTCACCTATTCTCTATTGTATATACTCCTTGCTTAATGCCAGCTTAATGATTGAGTTGCCGGGTTGTCGTTCTGTGCGCTGCAGCGCTCAGTATCTGCGTGCAAGTAGATGTCTGTCCACAGCGTAGATTTCAATGGCCACATCCCTAAGAACAGTGGACGGCCTGGCTTCTGAAACCAAGGCCAATTGGTTTCACAACCACGATCGTTATACACCATGCACTAAGTTGGTTTACTATTCTAGTTAACCAATTCTGCTACTGGAAATGCAGTAACTCGGATAGGATTTGAAGATAACCTGCAGGAATTCTTTCTGCGGCATTTCGCAGTTGTCCTCTTGTCCGCTGTTCCTCATTTTTGATTATTTATTATATAAAGACTGGTGACAAAACCAATTTCCGTATGTTAGTTCTGATGTATCTACCCGAGCGAGGGAATATTTCAACATGGATACAAATCAAGCTAACCTGAAGTTTGCCTGCAGACAGGAAGTGACACACATGGCGTCCTGGTACCAACGCAACAACCTGCAGCTCAATGCTCTTAAGACAGTGGCATTGATTGTAGACTTTAGTAGAGCTCCCGCTCCCCTCACCTCACTCACCATCAACAACATCACCGTCACATCTGTGGAGTCTTTTAGATTATGTTAGAGAAGGAGTCCATATAACCATATAACAATTACAGCACGGAAACAGGCCATCTCGGCCCTACAAGTCCGTGCCGAACAACTTTTTTCCCCTAGTCCCACATGCCTGCACTCATACCATAACCCTCCATTCCCTTCTCATCCATATGCCTATCCAATTTATTTTTAAATGATACCAACAAACCTGCCTCCACCACTTCCACTGGAAGCTCATACCACACCGCTACCACTCTCTGAGTAAAGAAGTTCCCCCTCATGTTACCCCTAAACTTCTGTCCCTTAATTCTGAAGTCATGTCCTCTTGTTTGAATCTTCCCTTTTCTCAAAGGGAAAAGCTGATCCACATCAACTCTGTCTATCCCTCTCATCATTTTAAAGACCTCTATCATGTCCCCCCTTAACCTTCTGCGCTCCAGAGAATAAAGACCTAACTTATTCAACCTTTCTCTGTAACTTAGTTGTTGAAACCCAGGCAACATTCTAGTAAATCTCATCTGTACTCTCTCTATTTTGTTGACATCCTTCCTATAATTGGGCGACCAAAATTGTACACCATACTCCAGATTTGGTCTCACCAATGCCTTGTACAATTTTAACATTGCATTCCACCTCACACTTATCAGCATTAAACTCCATCTTCCATCTTTCAGCCCATTCTTCCAAATGGCCTAAATCACTCTGTAGACTTTGGAAATCCTCTTCATTATCCACAACACCCCCTATCTTGGTATCATCTGCATACTTACTAATCCAATATACCACACCTTCATCCAGATCATTGATGTACATGACAAACAACAAAGGACCCAACACCGATCCCTGAGGCACCCCACTAGTCACCTGCCTCCAACCCGACAAACAACCATCCACCATTACCCTCTGGCTTCTCCCATTCAGCCACTGTTGAATCCATCTTGCTACTCCTGCATTTATACCCAACAGTTGAACCTTCTTAACCAACCTTCCATGAGGAACCTTGTCAAAGGCCTTACTAAAGTCCATATAGACAACATCCACTGCTTTACCCTCGTCAATTTCCCTATTAACCTCTTCAAAAAATTCAAGAAGTTTAGTCAAACATGACCTTCCAGGCACAAATCCATGCTGACTGTTCCTAATCAGACCCTGTTTATCCAGATGCTTATATATATTATCTCTAAGTATCTTTTCCATTAATTTGCCCACCACTGAAGTCAAACTAACAGGCCTATAATTGCTAGGTTTACTCTTAGAACCCTTTTTAAACAATGGAACAACATGCGCAGTACGCCAATCCTCGGGGACTATTCCCGTCTCTAATGACTTTTGAAATATTTCTGTCATAGCCCCGGCTATTTCTACACTAACTTCCCTCAATGTCCTAGGGAATATCCTGTCAGGACCTGGTGACTTATCCACTTTTATATTTTTCAAAAGTGTCAGTACTTCTTTTACTTTAAAACTCATAGTGTCCATAGCTACTCTACTAGTTTCCCTTACCTCACATAATTCAATATCGTTCTCCTTGGTGAATACCGAAGAAAAGAAATTTTTCAATATCTCCCCTATCTCTTTTGGCTCTGCAGACAGCTGTCCACTCTGTCTCTCCAATGGACCAATTTTATCCCTCGTTATCCTTTTGCTATTAATATAGCTGTAGAAACCCTTTGGATTTACTTTCACCTTACTTGCCAAAGCAACCCCATGTCTTCTTTTAGCTTTACTAATTTATTTCTTAAGATTCTTTTTACATTCCTTATACTCCTCAAGCACGTCATTTACTTCATGCTGCCTATAATTATTGTAGATCTCCCTCTTTTTCCGAACAAGATGTCCAATTTCCCTTGAAAACCAGGGCTCTTTCCACTTTTTACTGTTTCCTTTCAACCGAACAGGAACATAAAGATTCTGTACTCTTAAAATGTCCCCTTTAAATGTCCTCCATTTCTCTTCTACATCCTTCCCATAAAACAAAATGCCCCAGTTCACTCCTTTTAAATCATTTCGCATCTCATCAAAGTTAGCCTTTCTCCAATCAAAAATCTCAACCCTAGGTCCAGTTCTGACCCTCTCCATAATTATATTGAAACTAATGGTATTGTGATCACTGGACCCGAAGTGCTCCCCAACGCATACCTCCGCCACCTGTCCCGCCTCATTTCCTAACAGGAGGTCCAACACTGCCCCTCCTCTAGTAGGTACCTCTATTCTAGTTCTAGTAGGACTCAGAACTGCTGTAGCTTTGGGAGCAACAACAGCAGCAGCAGGAGGAGATTAGCAAGAGATACGACTGATTGGCTCTAGCCCAAGTGGGAGGAGAGAAGTGAGTCAGTGCTGGGAAAACAGCTGAAAACTGAGGAATTTGGTTTGTAAATTGGTATATCAGGCAATTTATCAGTCAATTTAAGTAAGACTGCTCTTAGGGAGCGGCAGTGAGTGAGCGGCCTTGTGAGTGAAGTGCCCTGTGAGAAAAGTGTGAGTCTTTGGCTCGAGAGTCTTCGGAGAGGAGGCTGAGGAGAGGAGACTACGCAAAACACTGCAGAGGGAGAGACGAAAGAAGGAGATGTCAGGCAAGCTGATTCAGTGTGATGCTTGCAGTATGTGGGAGGTCAAGGACACCGCTGGTGCCTCTGGCTGCTACAAATGCGAAAAGTGCATCCAGGTAGAGCTCCTGAAGGGCCGTGTTGGGGAACTGGAGAAGCAAGTGGATGACCTCCGGTTCGTCCGAGAAACGGAGTCATTCCTCGACAAGTCCTACAGTACGATTGTTACACCTAAGGTACTGGAAGAGAGAAGGTGGGAGACAGTGAGAACGGGAGGGAAGCATGGAATGCCAACGTCCCCCGGGGTTGTACCTCTTGTGAACAGGTTCACCCACTTAGAAGCTGTCGGGACAGAAGAGGTGTTTACACTGGGCGGCGGACTGACTTGTGATGCGAATAGGGTTGTTGAGCCAAAACCAAAAAGGCCTAAGACAGGCAACGCCATTGTAGTAGGAGACTCCATTGTGAGAGGTACGGACAGGGGTTTCTGCGGCAACAGACGGGATGCGAGGATGGTGTGCTGCCTTCCTGGTGCCAGGATCCAGGATGTCACGGACAGAGTGCAGAAAATCCTCAAGGGCGAAGGTGAACATCCGGAAGTGGTAGTGCATGTCGGCACAAACGATGTCGGAAAGAAGGGGATGAATATTCTGCAGCGTGACTTTAGAGAGCTCGGAAAAATGCTGAAAAGCAGGACCTCCAGGGTTGTTATCTCCGGTTTGCTTCCAGTTGCTCGTGCTGGCGAGAGCAGGAACAGGGAGATACGGGACCTGAACGTGTGGCTGTGGAACTGGTGCACGGGGCAGGGATTTAGATTCTTAGATCACTGGGATCTGTTTTGGGGTAAGGGGGAACTGTACAAAAGGGACGGATTGCATCTTAACAGGTGTGGGACCAGCATTCTGGCAGGCAGGTTTGCCACTGCTACACAGGTGGTTTTAAACTGAATAAGGGGGGTGGGGTGCTACATCTTGGCAGGACAAATCAAAATAGGACGTACATGGTAAATGGTAGGGAATTGAAGAATGTAGGTGAACAGAGGGATCTGGGAATAACTGTGCACAGTTCCATGAAAGTGGAATCTCATGTAGATAGGGTGGTAAAGAAAGCTTTTGGTGTGCTGGCCTTTATAAATCAGAGCATTGAGTATAGAAGTTGGGATGTAATGTTAAAATTGTACAAGGCATTGGTGAGGCCAATTCTGGAGTATGGTGTACAATTTTGGTCGCCTAATTATAGGAAGGATGTCAACAAAATAGAGAGAGTACAGAGGAGATTTACTAGAATGTTGCCTGGGTTTCAGCAACTAAGTTACAGAGAAAGGTTGAACAAGTTAGGGCTTTATTCTTTGGAGCGCAGAAGGTTAAGGGGGGACTTGATAGAGGTTTTTAAAATGATGAGAGGGATAGACAGAGTTGACGTGGAAAAGCTTTTCCCACTGAGAGTAGGGAAGATTCAAACAAGGGGACATGACTTGAGAATTAAGGGACTGAAGTTTAGGGGTAACATGAGGGGGAACTTCTTTACTCAGAGAGTGGTAGCTGTGTGGAATGAGCTTCCAGTGAAGGTGGTGGAGGCAGGTTCGTTTTTATCATTTAAAAATAAATTGGATAGTTATATGGATGGGAAAGGAATGGAGGGTTATGGTCTGAGCGCAGGTATATGGGACTAGGGGAGATTATGTGTTCGGCACGGACTAGAGGGGTCGAGATGGCCTGTTTCCGTGCTGTAATTGTTATATTATATGGGTGTCGAATGGGCTAGTGGAGGATGGAGTTAAAGGGAAAGGGTTTCTTAAATGTGTGAGCGTAGAGAGAGGGGTGTAAAATGAGGGTAGAAGCAATAGGTAGCAAGGTGAAAAGTAAAAGTGGCAGGCCGGAAAATCCAGGGCAAAAATCAAAAAGGGCCACTTTTCAACAAAATTGTATAAGGGGTAAGAGTGTTGTAAAAACAAGCCTGAAGGCTTTGTGTCTCAATGCAAGGAGCATTCGTAATAAGTTGGATGAGTTGAATGTGCAGATAGCTATTAATGACTATGATATAGTTGGGATCACGGAGACATGGCTCCAGGGTGACCAAGGCTGGGAGCTGAACATCCAGGGATATTCAATATTCAGGAGGGATAGAGAGAAAGGAAAAGGAGGTGGGGTAGCGTTGCTGATTAGAGAGGAGATTAACGCAATGGAAAGGAAGGACATTCGTTTGCAGGATGTGGAATCGGTATGGGTAGAGCTGCGAAACACTAAGGGGCAGAAAACGCTGGTGGGTGTTGTGTACAGGCCACATAACAGTAGTAGTGAAGTTGGAGATGGTATCAAACAGGAAATTAGAAATGCGTGCGACAAAGGCAAAACCGTTATAATGGGTGACTTCAATCTACATATAGATTGGGTGAATCAAATTGGCAGGGGTGCTGAGGAAGAGGATTTCTTGGAATGTATGCGGGATAGTTATCTAAATCAACATGTAGAGGAACCAACGAGAGAGCAGGCTATTTTAGACTGGGTATTGAGTAATGAGGAAGGGTTAGTTAGCAGTCTTGTTGTACGTGCCCCCTTGGGCAAGAGTGACCATAATATGGTTGAGTTCTTCATTAGGATGGAGAGTGACATTGTTAATTCAGAAACAATGGTTCTGAACTTAAAGAAAGGTAACTTTGAGGGTATGAGACGTGAATTGGCCAAGATTGACTGGCAATTAATTCTAAAAGGGTTGACGGTGGATATGCAATGGAAGACATTTAAAGACTGCATGGATGAACTACAAAAATTGTTCATCCCAGTTTGGCAAAAGAATAAATCAGGGAAGGTAGTGCATCCGTGGATAACAAGGGAAATCAGGGATAGTATCAAAGCGAAGGATGATGCGTACAAATTAGCCAGAAAAAGCAGCATACCGGAGGACTGGGAGAAATTCAGAGACCAGCAGAGGAGGACAAAGGGCTTAATTAGGAAAGGAAAAATAGATTATGAAAGGAAACTGGCAGGGAACATAAAAACTGACTGCAAAAGTTTTTATAGATATGTGAAAAGAAAGAGATTAGTTAAAACAAATGTAGGTCCCTTGCAGTCAGAAACGGGTGAGTTGATCATGGGGAACAAGGATATGGCGGACCAATTGAATAACTACTTTGGTTCCGTCTTCACTAAAGAAGACATAAATAATCTGTCGGAAATAGCAGGGGACCGCGGGTCAAAGGAGTTGGAGGAATTGAGTGAAATCCAGGTTAGCCGGGAAGTGGTGTTGGGTAAATTGAATGGATTAAAGGCCGATAAATCCCCAGGGCCAGATAGGCTGCATCCCAGAGTACTTAAGGAAGTAGCTCCAGAAATAGTGGATGCATTAGTAATAATCTTTCAAAACTCTTTAGATTCTGGAGTAGTTCCTGAGGATTGGCGGGTAGCAAACGTAACCCCACTTTTTAAGAAGGGAGGGAGAGAGAAAACGGGGAATTACAGACCAGTTGTCTAACATCGGTAGTGGGGAAACTGCTAGAGTCAGTTATTAAAGATGGGATAGCAGCACATTTGGAAAGTGGTGAAATCATTGGACAAAGTCAGCATTGATTTACAAAAGGTAAATCATGTCTGACGAATCTTATAGAATTTTTCGAGGATGTAACTAGTAGCGTGGATAGGGGAGAACCAGTGGATGTGGTGTATATGGACTTCCAGAAGGCTTTCGACAAGGTCCCACATAAGAGATTAGTTTACAAACTTAAAGCACACGGCATTGAGGGTTCAGTATTGATGTGGATAGAGAACTGGCTGGCAAACAGGAAGCAAAGAGTAGGAGTAAACGGGTCCTTTTCACAATGGCAGGCAGTGACTAGTGGGGTACGCAAGGCTCAGTGCTGGGACCCCAGCTATTTACAATATATATTAATGATCTGGATGAGGGAATTGAAGGCAATATCTCCAAGTTTGCGTATGACACTAAGCTGGGGGGCAGTGTTAGCGGTGAGGAGGATGCTAGGAGACTGCAAGGTGACTTGGATAGGCTGGGTGAGTGGGCAAATGTTGGGCAGATGCAGTATAATGTGGATACATGTGAGGTTATCCATTTTCGTGGCAAAAACAGGAAAGCAGACTATTATCTAAATGGTGGCCGACTAGGAAAAGGGGAGATGCAGCGAGACCTGGGTGTCATGGTACACCAGTCATTGAAAGTGGGCATGCAGGTGCAGCAGGCAGTGAAGAAAGCGAATGGTATGTTAGCTTTCATAGCAAAAGGATTTGAGTATAGGAGCAGGGAGGTTCTACTGCAGTTGTACAGGGTCTTGGTGAGACCACACCTGGAGTATTGCGTACAGTTTTGGTCTCCAAATCTGAGGAAGGACATTATTGCCATAGAGGGAGTGCAGAGAAGGTTCACCAGACTGATTCCTGGGATGTCAGGACTGTCTTATGAAGAAAGACTGGATAGACTTGGTTTATACTCTCTAGAATTTAGGAGATTGAGAGGGGATCTTATAGAAACTTACAAAATTCTTAAGGGGTTGGACAGGCTAGATGCAGGAAGATTGCTCCCGATGTTGGGGAAGTCCAGGACAAGGGGTCACAGCTTAAGGATAAGGGGGAAATCCTTTAAACCGAGATGAGAAGAACTTTTTTCACACAGAGAGTGGTGAATCTCTGGAACTCCCTGCCACAGAGGGTAGTCGAGGCCAGTTCATTGGCTATATTTAAGAGGGAGTTAGATGTGGCCCTGGTGGCTGAGGGGATCAGAGGGTATGGAAAGAAGGCAGGTACGGGATACTGAGTTGGATGATCAGCCATGATCATATTGAATGGCGGTGCAGGCTCGAAGGGCCGAATGGCCTACTCCTGCACCTAATTTCTATGTTTCTATGTTTCTATGTATTGCTGCAAAAAACTATCCTGCACACATTTTACAAACTCCAAACCATCCAGCCCATTTACCGAATGTGTTTCCCAGTCTATGTGTGGAAAGTTGAAATCTCCCACAATCACTACTTTGTGCTTACTACTAATATCTGCTATCTCCTTACATATTTGCTCTTCCAATTCCCGATCACCATTTGGCGGTCTATAATACACCCCTATAAGTGATGCTACCCCTTTTCCACTTCTCAGTTCCACCCAAATAGCCTCCCTAGATGAGCCCTCCAATCTATCCTGCCAAAGCACTGCTGTAATATCTTCCCTGACTAGTAATGCAACACCTCCACCACTTGCCCCTACAATTCTATCAGACCTGATGCAACGAAATCCTGGAATATTTAGTTTCCAATCACAGCCCTTCTGCAACCATGTTTCACTGATCGCCACAACATCATACTTCCAGGTGTCTATCCAGACTCTAAGCTCATCCACCTTTCTTACAATGTTCCTAGCATTAAAATATGCACATTTAAGAAACCCCCCGCCTCTAATTCTCTGTTTATTTCCTTTTTTCTTTCTCCACTTGTGCCCGAGTGCTGCTCTTTTCTGCTTCCTGCCTCCCATTCTGTCTACTAGCTTTCTCTATTTGAGTACCTCGCCCCAACCGTTCTAGTTTAAAGTCTCCCCAGTAGCCTTTGCGAATTTCCCCGCCAGGATATTGGTCCCCCTCGGGTTCAAGTGCAACCCATCCTTTCTGTACAGGTCCCACCTTCCCCAAAATAAGTCCCAATGATCCAGAAACTTGAATCCCTGCCCTCTGCACCAGTCTTTCAGCCACGCATTTATCCTCCACCTCGCTCCATTCCTACCCTCATTGTCGCGTGGCACAGGCAGTAATCCTGAGATTGTTACCTTTTTGGTCCTTTTCCTTAACGCTCCTCCCAACTCCATAAATCCTCCCTTCAGGACCTCTTCCCTTTTTTTACCTATGTCATTGGTACCTATATGTACCACGACCTCAGGCTCCTCTCCCTCTGATTTCAGGATATCTTGGACGCGTTGAGACACATCCGAGACCCTGGCACCAGGGAGGCAGACCACCATCCTGGTCTCCCGACTGCGTCCACAGAATCGCCTATCCGACCCCCTAACAATAGAGTCCCCAATTACTATTGCCCTCTTCTTTTTGTCCCTACCTTCAGGAGTAACAGGGCCGGTCTCTGTGCTGGAGGCCCGTCCGTCCGCAGGCTGTCACCCCCATCCGTACTCAAACAGGAGTACTTATTTGCAAGGTGTACCGACATCGGAGTACTCACTCGTCCCTGCCTCTGCCCATTGCCCTTCCTAACTGTGACCCAGTTTTCTGTCTCCCGTAGTCTTGGAGTGACCACCTCCCTGTAACTACTTTCTATGACCTCCTCGCTCTCCCTGAGCAGACAGCGGTCATCGAGTTGCTGCTCCAGGTTCCTAACACGGTCCCTTAGGAGCCCCATCTCGACGCAACTGGCGCAGATGTGGACGTCTGGAGGGCACTCAGACTCCATGACATCCCACATCTGACATCCAGAACAGTAAACTGCCCTGGCCCTCATTCTCCCCCTTATCCGAATACAATAAAGCCTTACCCTGGATACAAGCCAATCAGCTGCTTCCTCTAGTCCGTTCGATCAATCAGAGGCTTCCACCAGACTCCTTCTCTGGAAGTGAGATGGAACGTTGCAGATTTGGGTAACTCACAACTCCAGGTAACTCCTCCTCGCATCAATGGCTCCCCGGACCTCTGTAGAAGCAAGCCCCGCGCTGTTTGTATACTCACAGCTCCAGGTAACTCCTCCTCGCACAAACGGCTCCTCGGGCCTCTGTAGAATCAAGCCCCGCGCTGTTTTTATACTCACAGCTCCAGGTAACTCCTCCTCGCACCAACGGCTCCCCGGGCCTCTGTAGAATCAAGCCCCTCGCTGTTTTTATACTCACAGCTCCAGGTAACTCCTCCTCGCTCCAACGGCTCCCCGGGCCTCTGTAGAAGCAAGCCCCGCGCTGTTTTTATACTCACAGCTCCAGGTAACTCCTCTTCGCTCCAACGGCTCCCCGGGCCTCTGTAGAAGCAAGCCCCGCGCTGTTTTTATACTCACAGCTCCAGGTAACCCCTCCTCGCTCCAACGGCTCCCCGGGCCTCTATAGAGTCGGCTACCTACGTCCCCTAGAATCACATCTGTGGAGTTCCTGGGATCCATCATCTCCAAGGCCCTTAAGTGGGGGGCTACCATCGACTGCACAGTCAAAAAGGCACAACAGTGGATGTACTTCCTGCGGCAATTCTATACGGCCATCGTAGAGTCTGTCCTCGCCGTCTCCATCATGGTCTGGTTTGGCTCACCCACCAAGCACGACATCCGGAGGCTGCAGCGAATCGTCCGATCAGCTGAGAAAGCTATTGGCTGCAACCTTCCCCCATTGATGAATTGCACGCTGCAAGTGCCAGGAAGCGAGCGGGTATGATAATCTCTGACCACTCTCACCCTGGCCACAAACACTTTGAATCACTTCCCTCTGGAAGGCGACCACCGACTGTCAAAGCTGCCACAGCCAGACATAAAATCAACATTTTTCCACGAGTGGTAGCTCTACTCAAAAAACAAAATCTGGCGCATCCTTTTCCAATGGTAGTGGCCCGGAGAGGGCGTCCACCGTGTCGACCGCACCCGCCCTCAACGCTGCCAACAGCGACCCTGAACAAAAGAGACGCGTAGACGAGATCTGGCAACCTCACTCGTGAGCCTAACCGCCTCCATGACTCCGGTTCTGGAGGTGGGGAGGTCGTCATGTGTTAGGCTGAGACATTTTGATATCCAACCGTCGTGGTTCGGGCTCGAGCTCTTGCGTGGACTGGGCGTGATCTTGGCCAACTAATTACTGGGCCACCGGCGTTGGTGTACAAAGGATTTGATGGTTGAAGTTCGCGAGCGATGCGGCTGCATCGTATAATTATTAAACGGAGTGTTTACATAAGCGTGGACCTCCGCAACACTCTATAGAAGAAGAAAGCGATAGTACTTAAAACTCAACAGTAATTCCAAACTCACTTTCCACTTTCACCACTTACAAATCTTACATATCTTCACAAGAGGAGTGGCGTATAGGAGCAAAGAGGTAATTCTGCATTTGTATAGGCCCCAAGTGACCCCACACCTGGAGTATTGCGTGCAGTTTTCGTCCCCTAATTTGAGGAAGTATATTCTTGCTATTGAGGGAGTGCATTGTATGTTCACGAGGTTAATTCCCGCGATGGCATGTGCTGAGAGAATGGAGCGGCTGGGCTTTTGTACTCTGGAATTTAGAAGGATGAGAGGGCATCTCACTGAAACATATAAGACTATTTAGGGTTTAGACACGGTGGAGGCAGTAAACAAGTTCCCGATGTTGGGGGAGTCCAGCACCAGGGGCAGCAGTTTAAGAATAAGGGATAAGGCATTTAGAACGAAGATGATGAAACACGTTTTCACCCAGAGAGTTGTGTCTGTGGAATTCTCTGCCTCAGAGAACGGTGGAGGCCGGTTCTCTGGATACTTCCACGAGAGAGCTTGATAGGGCTCTTAAAACTAGCGGAATCATGTGCTAAGGGGAGGAGGCCAATTCTGGGGTATGGTGCACAATTTTGGTCGCCAGATTATAGGAAATATGTCAATACAATAGAGAGAGTACAGAGGAGATTTACTAGAATGTTGCCTGGGTTTCAGCAATTAGGTTACAGAGAAAGGTTGAACAAGTTAGGTCTTTATTCTTTGGAGCGCAGAAGGTTAAGGGGGACTTGATAAAGGTATTTAAAATGATGAGAGGGATAGACAGAGTTGACGTGGTTAAGCTTTTTCCATTGAGAAGGGAAGATTCAAACAAGATAACATGATTTGAGAATTAAGGGACGGAAGTTTACGGGTAACATGAAGGGGAACGTCTTTACTCAGAAAGTGGTAGCTGTGTGGAATGAGCTTCCAGTGGAAGTGCTGGAGTCAGGTTCGATTTTTATCATTTAAAAATAAATTGGATTGGTATACGGACGGGAATGGAATGGAAGGTTATGGTCTAAGTGCAGGTAGATGGGACTAGGTGAGAATAGGTGTTCGACACGGACTAGAAGGGCCTAGATGGCCTGTTTCCGTGCTGTAATTGTTATATGGTTTATATGGTTTTAAAGCTGGCGGAGTCAGGAGATATGGGGAGAAGGCAAGAACTGGGGCGGGGGAACTGATTGTGGATAATCAGCCATAATCACATTGAATGGCGGTGCTGGCTCGAAGCGCCGAATACTCTACTCTTGTATCTATTGTCTATTGTCTATTGAATTGTGGTTTGGAATTTCGCTTCATGTCCCGAGTTCCAACATACGCACGGCGTCAGGAAGTGGAAGCACGGCCCTTGATGGCACCTGTTGGAAAACAAGAATCCAAGTTGTTGAGGAACAGGCTGGGTTAATTGGTTTTGTTATTCCAATTATGTACACTGGAGGGCTCGCTGTCCCACATCCGTCCATTGAATCTGGTTAATGTGAGACATGATCAGCTCACCGTGTGATTGGCCGATGTTTAGGATCCATCAACTCAAGACGAATGTCCGTATGAATGATAGAAACTGACAGACGTGTGAGTGGAAGAATCTCAATATTTACCACCTCACCGAAAGTAGGATGGCGACATCACTGGACGGAACAGCAGTTGCATCAGACCAAGAAATGGTCTGGAGAAATAAGTTCAGGCCTTGAGCTTTATTCACAATAAATGCCACCCAAATTATTTGTCTGTCTATCTATCTATCTATCTCTCTCTCTATCTCCCTATTTATCTATCTATCTATCTATCTATCTATCTATCTATCTATCTATCTATCTATCTATCTATCTATCTATCTATCTATCTATCTATCTATCTATCTATCTATCTATCTATCTATCTATCTATCTATCTATCTATCTATCGATCTATCGATCTATCGATCTATCGATCTATCTATCTATCTATCTATCTATCTATCTATCTATCTATCTATCTATCTATCTATCTATCTATCGATCTATCGATCTATCTATCTATCTATCTGCCTACCTACCTACCTACCTACCTACCTACCTACCTACCTACCTATCTATCTATCTATCTATCTATCTATCTATCTATCTATCTATCTATCTATCTATCTATCTATCTATCTATCTAACTATCTATCTATCTATCTATCTATCTATCTATCTATCTATCTATCTATCTATCTATCTATCTATCTATCTATCTATCTATCTATCTATCTATCTATCTATCTATCTATCTATCTAATCTATCTATCTATCTCTAAAATTCTCATCTTGGCCTCTTCCGGTTTAACGTTCTTTTACATTTCCATTTTTCGCCAAATTATTCGCCATTCAGCTGTGCTGCAAGCGCACCAGGTTTTGTTCCGATCGGTGAAATATAACAAAAGTTATGAAGGTTTATGTTCTTCTCTGCTGTCATTCTCTCCTGACGCCCTTTCTGGCTCCCGCTGTCATTTACCGGCGGCGTGGTGAAGAAAGCCGAAGGATCTTCTACTGTGAAGGAGGTTCTACTGCAGTTGTACAGGGTCTTGGTGAGACCACACCTGGAGTATTGCGTACAGCTTTGGTCTCCAAATCTGAGGAAGGACATTATTGCCATAGAGGGAGTGCAGAGAAGGTTCACCAGACTGATTCCTGGGATGTCAGGACTGTCTTATGAAGAAAGAGTGGATAGACTTGGTTTATACTCTCTAGAATTTAGGAGATTGAGAGGGGATCTTATAGAAACTTACAAAATTCTTAAGGGGTTGGACAGGCTAGATGCAGGAAGATTGCTCCCGATGTTGGGGAAGTCCAGGACAAGGGGTCACAGCTTAAGGATAAGGGGGAAATCCTTCCCATGAGATGAGAAGAACTTTTTTCACACAGAGAGTGGTGAATCTCTGGAACTCCCTGCCACAGAGGGTAGTCGAGGCCAGTTCATTGGCTATATTTAAGAGGGAGTTAGATGTGGCCCTTGTGGCTAAGGGGATCAGAGGGTATGGAGAGAAGGCAGTTACGGGATACTGAGTTGAATGATCAGCCATGATCATATTGAATGGCGGTGCAGGCTCGAAGGGCCGAATGGCCTACTCCTGCACCTAATTTCTATGTTTCTATGTTTCTATGATCGGAATGAGCAGAGTGTGGAGAGTGGGTGGGGCGATTACCACCACGTCGAGCCGCTGAGCCCGAACCTCTGATCCCGAGAACCGCTGAGCCCGAGAGGTGGATAAAATCATGAGAGGAATAGATCGTATAGGTGCGCAGAGTCTCTTGCGCAGAGTAAGTGAATCGTGGACCAGAGACATGGGTTTGAGATGAATAGAAAAATATTTAATAGTAATCTGAGGGGTAACGTTTGCGAGAGGAGGTAGCTGAGGCTGCGACAATACCACCGTTTAAGAAACAGTTGGAGAGGTACATGGTACGGACAGGTTTGGAGGAATATGGTCTAACCGCGGGCAGATGGGACTAGTGCAGCCGAAACATGGGCCGGTGTGGGAAATTTGCGCCGAAGGGCCTGTATCCAGTTTCTGACTATGACTTTCGGTCCCACTCGCCTAAGCCGGTAAAATAGCCCCTACAATGCTTGTCCCATTTGCCAGTTTTGCAAGTACATTCGTCGCAACCTTTCTTCGCCAGTTGCCTTACTGAAATAATTTGTTTTCGGATTGCTGCGGTAGCGGCCTCTACAATGGGCGCTGACCAGGAATCGTGTCCGCTTGGTGGGGCTGCGGTGTCTAGTGGAGTGGCACGTGTGTGTGGCGGAGGACCGGACGGCATCTGTGTAGAGGAGCAGGCATGAGAGGCAGATGGAAGAGAGCCAACCGTGTCTGGCCGAGCGACAGGCGTGTCTGGCGGACGGCTAGGCGTGTGTGGACGAGAGGCTGACGTGTCTGGCGAAAGTCTGGCGTGTCTGACGGAGAGGGACACTGACGGAGAGGGAGACTGGATGACAGGCGAGGCCATGTCTGCCGGAGGGGAACAATGCGGAGGGGTCGTGTCTGGCGGTGGGTATTGGGAAAAAAACCTGTACGGCATGAACAGCGTAGCTCCTGCCCCCAACAATATCCCAGCCTGAAGGTTCCCCTGCGATCCGCCAATACATTCGTGGACACCACTCCCCCCCCCCCGGTTCTGGTTCCGTTGGAGTTGGGGATGCAGATTTGTGTTTATTATTATTGCGTGCACCGCGCGAATCGAAAAGGTTCGTTTCTTCATGTTTTGAAATACAACAGATACACAATACGTAAATACAATCGTATCAATAGACAATACACAATACGTGCAGGAGTAGACCATTCGGCCCTTCGAGCCAGCACCGCAAATTAATGTGATCATGGCTGATCATCCACAATCCACATCCCCGTTCCATATAACCATATAACCATATAACAATTACAGCACGAAAACAGGCCATCTCGGCCCTACAAGTCCGTGCCGAACAACTTTTTTCCCTTAGTCCCACCTGCCTGCACTCATACCATAACCCTCCATTCCCTTCTCATCCATATGCCTATCCAATTTATTTTTAAATGATACCAACGAACCTGCCGCCACCACTTCCACTGGAAGCTCATTCCACACCGCTACCACTCTCTGAGTAAAGAAGTTCCCCCTCATGTTACCCCTAAACTTCTGTCCCTTAATTCTGAAGTCATGTCCTCTTGTTTGAATCTTCCCTATTCTCAAAGGAAAAAGCTTGATCACATCAACTCTGTCTATCCCTCACATCATTTTAAAGACCTCTATCAAGTCCCCCCTTAACCTTCTGCGCTCCAGAGAATAAAGACCTAACTTATTCAACCTATCTCTGTAACTTAGTTGTTGAAACCCAGGCAACATTCTAGTAAATCTCCTCTGTACTCTCTCTATTTTGTTGACATCCTTCCTATAATTGGGCGACCAAAATTGTACACCATACTCCAGATTTGGTCTCACCAATGCCTTGTACAATTTTAACATTACTTCCCAGCCTGCCTTCTCCCCATATCCCCTGACTCCGCTATCTTTGAGAGCCCTATCCAGCTCTCTCTTGAAAGCATCCAGCGAACCTGCCTCCACTGAGGCAGATAATTCCACAGTCTCACCACTCACTGTGAGAAAAAGTGTCACCTCTTCTCATTTCTAAATGGCTTACTCCTTATTTTTAAACTGCGGACCTGGTTCTGGACTCCCCCAAGATCGGGAACATCTTTCCTGCCTCTAGCGTGTCCAAGCCCTTAACAATCTTATATCTTTCAATGAGATCCCCTCTAACCCTTCTAGTCCGTGCAGAACACTTACTCTCACCTAGTCCCATCTACCTATACTCAAACCATAAGCATCCATTCCTTTCCCGTCCATATACGTATCAAATTTATTTTTAAATGATAAAATCGAACCTGCCTCCACCTCTTCCACTGGCAGCTCATTCCACACAGCTACCACTCTCTGAGTAAAGAAGTTCCCCCTCATTTTACCCCTAAACTTCTGTCCCTTAATTGTCAAATCATGTCCTCTTTTTTTAATCTTCCCTTCTCTCAATGGAAACAAACTTATCCACGTTAACTCTGTCTACCCCTCTTATAATTTTAAAGACCTCTGCCAAGTCCCCCCTTAATCTTCTGCGCTCCAAAGAATAAAGACCTATCTTGTTTATCCTTTCGCTGTAACTTAGGTTCTGAAACCCAGGAAGCATTCTAGTAAATCTCCTCTGTACTCTCTCTATTTTGTTGACGTCTATATTACTAAATCTAGACCGCTTTTGGCCGACTGTGCTGCAATTTCCGAGAGAACGCCGCCACCTACGGCCGTCATTTTTGGCCACCTCACTCAGAGCCCCCTCCGCCGCAAGTGTGCCGAGGATTTTTCCCGTCGATGAAAAATGGCAGATATATTAATGTTTTTTACAAAATTCCCCATTCTCTCTGCTGCCCCGCTCGCGGCAGGGGGAGGGAGGGACTATAAAACCAGGAAGTGTCGTGCCTCAGTCACTGTCTGCGACCCACGGAGCAGAAGGGTCGCGGCTCTCTGAGCTGCGGCTCTACTCCACGGTGCTTTTTCAGCCAATTGATATTTATTTTGTTTACCGTGGTCTGGTTACTTGGCATTTCAGTATTTGTTTTAAAGAGTTTGCAAATTTGTCTCTATTGCCTTTAACATGAATGTTTATAGAAAATGAAATGCATTTGTTGTAAAGAGTTTGTAAATGTGTCTATATTGTCTTTGAAACGAATGTTTATAGAAAATGAAATGCATTTGTTGTAAAGAGTTTGTAAATTTGTCTAAATTGTCTTTGAAATGAATGTTTATAGAAAATGAAATGCATTTGTTGTAAAGCGTTTGCAAATTTGTTTATATTGTGTTTAAAATGGTTGCAACCGTTTTCAGATGGATAAAGCATGAATAAACGTTTTTATTTGATCAGAACTGTGTTTAAGTTTAAAATTGAATCTCATTTTGTGATTTTGGCTGGATTGCAAGATGGCGTCGGTGCCGTCATTTCCGGTTATCGGTGAGATGGCGCCGATGCCGTCATTTCCGGTCGGAGGCAAGATAGCGCAGACTGCAGAAGACACACAGAGTGTAGGCGCTGCTGAATAATTCCACAGAGCTGGCTGCTTTCTCTATGGTAAGTGTGTGTTTGTTAGACGTCATTTAAAAGCAGCATTGTGTTTGAGCCACACTCTGCAGCAGGCTTTGAATATTCGTTTCACACACTGTATATTCAACATGTTCTGAAGTTACTTGGCATTTTAGTATTGTGTGTGTGTGTGTGTGTAGGTATCAGTGTGTGTGTATGTGTGAATGTGTGTGTGTGTGTGTGTGTGTGTGTGTGTGTGTGTGTGTGTGTGTGTGTGTGTGTGTGTGTGTGTGTGTGTGTGTGTGTGTGTGTGTGTGTGTGTGTGTGTGTGTGTGTTTGTTTTGTTAGACGTTATTTAAAAGCAGCATTGTGATTCAGCCACAGACTCTGCAGCACTGTATTTAGTATTGTGTGTGTGTGAATATATGTGTGTGTGTGTATGTGTGTGTGTGTGTGCGTGTGTGTGTGTGTGTGTGCGTGTGTGAATATCAGTGTGTGTGTGAATGTGTGTGTGTGTGTGTGTGTGTGTGTGTGTGTGTGTGTGTGTGTGTGTGTGTGTGTGTGTGTGTGTGTGTGTGTGTGTGTGTGTGTGTGAATGTGTGTGTGAATATATGTCTGTGTGAATATATGTGTGTGTGTGAATATATGTGTGTGTGTGTGTGTGAATATATATGTGTATGTGTGTGTATATATATTGTGTGTGTACACATTGACGATTGCTTTGGTGCCACCTCCTGCACCCTCACACAACTGACTGACTTCATCCACTTCACCACCAACTTCCATCCAGCACTCCAATACACCTGGACGATTTACGACACTTCCCTACCATTCCTTGACCTCACCATCTCCATCGCAGGGGACAGACTCCTGACCGACATACATTACAAACCCACTGACTCACATGGCTATCTGGACTACACGTCTTCCCACCCTGCCCCCTGTAATGGCTCCATCCCCTACTCCCAATTCCTCCGCCTACGCCGCATCTGTTCCCAGGATGAGACATTTCATACCAGGGCATCGGAAATGTCCTCGTTCTTCAGGGAACGGGGATTCCCCTCCGCCACCATAGATAAGGCTCACACCAGGGTCTCATCCATACCCCGTAACACTGCTCTCTCTCCCCATCCCCGCACACGCAACAAGGGCAGAGTCCCTCTGGTCCTCACCTTTCACCCCACCAGCCGGCAAATACAACACATAATCCTCCGCCATTTCCGCCACCTCCAACGTGACCCCACCACTCGCCACATCTTCCCATCTCCCCCCATGTCTGCCTTCCGCAAAGACCGCTCCCTCCGCAACTCCCTCGTCAATTCTTCCCTTCCCTCCCGCACCACCCCCTCCCCGGGCACTTTCCGTTGCAACCGCAAGAAATGCAACACCTGTCCCTTCACCTCCCCCCTCGACTCCATTCAAGGTCCCAAGCAGTCGTTCCAGGTGCGACAAAGGTTCACCTGTATCTCCTCCAACCTCATCTACTGCATCCGCTGCTCTAGATGTCAGCTGATTTACATCGGTGAGACCAAGCGTAGGTTGGGCGACCGTTTCGCCCAACACCTCCGCTCAGTCCGCAATAACCTACCTGACCTCCCGGTGGCTCAGCACTTCAACTCCCCCTCCCATTCCCAATCCGACCTCTCTGTCCTGGGTCTCCTCCATTGCCAGAGTGAGCAACAGCGGAAATTGGAGGAACAGCACCTCATATTCCGTCTGGGGTCCTTGCGTCCTTATGGCATCAACATTGAATTCTCCCAATTTGGCTAGCCCGTGCTGTCTCCTCCCCTTCCTTCACCCTCTAGCTGTCTCCTCCCACCCTCCCATCCGCCCGCCCTCGGGCTCCTCCTCCTCCTCCCCTTTTTCCTTCTTTCTTTCCCCCCCCCCCCCCCCCCCCCCCCCATCAGTCTGAAGAAGGGTTTCGGCCCGAAACGTCGCCTATTTCCTTCGCTCCATAGATGCTGCTGCACCCGCTGAGTTTCCCCAGCAATTTTGTGTACCCTTATATATATATATATGTGTGTGTGTGTGAATATGTGTGTGTGTGTGTGTGAGTGTGCGTGTGTGTGTGACTGTGTGTATGTGTGAATAGGGTGTTGCACGTAAGGTTACTGGGTCATAGGGCTTGACGCACAGAGCCGCTCAATCCATCTGGAAGACATCCGTCACTTCCGGTATATGTTATTAATGCAAGAAACGCATACTTACCTACCTGTTAAAAACAGCAAACATTTTGATTTTTTGCGCTGAAAAAAATTGTGGATGGGGTAAGTGTGAGAGACATGTATCACTTTAGAATGCCAAACGTGATTATGGAAATCGGGATGAGCGTGTGGGACATTTAGCCTACTTCAGAATTCCAATAGTGAGGAGAAATGACGGGAGATGGAAGTGAGAGCTGAAGGGTCAACAACAGACAGAGTGCTTAGCGAACATTGGCCGTTTGCTCACTGCATTTCATCAACTAAGGCATTATTTGTGTTTTTTCTTCATTTCTTCGGTATCTAAAAAGTCTCAGAAGTGATAAATCTGGCTGTAAATTTTGCTTCAGATGCGTTTTCATTTTGTACGTAAAAACCCACTTGAGGACCATGGGCGATTTAAAAAAAATTACAGCCAGATTTATCACTTCTGAAACTTTTTAGATGCCCAAGAAATCAAGATAAAACACAAATAATGCCTTAGTTGATGAAATGCAGTGAGAAGGCCAAGCACTCGGACACAAGAGGAGAAAGAAAAAAAAGGAAATAAACAGAGAAGAAGGGACGGGGGGTTTCTTGAATGTGCATATTTTAATGGTAGGAGCATTGTAAGAAAGGTGGATGAGCTTAGAGTCTGGATAGACACCTGGAAGTATGATGTTGTGGCGATCAGTGAAACATGGTTGCAGGAGGGCTGTGATTGGAAACTAAATATTCCAGGATTTCGTTGCTTCAGGTGTGATAGAATTGGAGGGGCAAGAGGTGGTGGTGTTGCATTGCTAGTCAGGGAAGATATTACAGCAGTGCTTTGGAAGGATAGATTGGAGGGCTCATCTAGGGAGGCTAGGGAAGCTGAAAGTCAAAATGTGACAGGAGGATCCAGAATGTGTGAAGATAAAGCTCTAGATGTAAAAGGGGCAAAAACGGAAAGGAAGGGTAGTAAAAATCATCTGAAAGTGCTTTATCTAAATGCACGGAGTATTCGAAATAAGATAAATGAATTAACGGTGCAATTAAGTATATATAGTTATGATATCGTGGCCATTACGGAGACATGGCTGCAAGGGGATCAGGACTGGGAGTTAAATATAGAGGGGTACTCGACAATTAGAAAAGATAGACAGGAAAGAAAGGGAGGAGGGGTGGCCCTTTTAATAAGGGGGGGAATAACGGCAATAGAGAGGAAGGATATTGCGTTGAAGGATCAGGATAGTGAAACAGCTTGGGTACAGATAGAGAATAACAAGGGGAAAAAAACACTAGTGGGTGTAATTTATAGACCTCCAAATAGCTGTGACGCTGTTAGTCAGAACATAAATCTGCAAATAGTTGACGCATGTAAAAAGGGAACTGCTGTAATCATGGGGGACTTCAATTTTCATATTAATTGGGCAAACCAAACTGGGCAGGGTAGACTAGAGGAAGAGTTTATAGAATGTATTAGAGACGGGTTCCTAGAACAGTATGTCACAGAACCGACAAGGGGGGAGGCAATCTTGGATCTGGTCCTGTGTAATGAAGCAGGATTAATTAAAATGTCATATTTAGGGACTCGTTGGGAACAAGTGACCACAATATGGTCGAATTCCATATTCAAATAGAAGGGGAGCAGGTTGAAACTCAGGCTAGGGTGCTTAGTCTGAATAAGGGGGATTATGAAGGTATGAGGACTGAGCTGATCAAAGTTGACTGGGATAGCAGACTCAAGAATAAGACGGTACATGAGCAGTGGTGTACGTTTAAGGATCTACTGTATAACCTTCAAGAAAAATTTATTCCTATGAAGAAAAAAAGGGGTAAGGGTAAGAACAGTCAGCTATGGCTCAGTAAAACTATAAAGGATAGTATTCGGCTGAAGGCAAGGGCATATAAGGTAGCCAGAGATAGTGGGAGTGTAGAGGATTGGGAAGCATTTAAAGGTCAGCAAAAAATAACTAAGAGATTAATTAAGACGGGGAAAATAGACTATGAAAGGAATTTAGCGAACAACATAAAAACTAATAGTAAGAGTTTTTATAGCTATATAAAAAGAAAAAAGGGTGGCTAAGGTGAACGTTGGTCCATTGGAGGGTGAGACTGGAGAGTTGTTGGTGGGGAACATGGAAATGGCAAAGGCATTAAACGAGTATTTTGTATCAGTCTTCACCATAGAAGACACAAAAAATATTCCAACGCTGGATAAACAGGGGGCGGTAGGAATGGAGGAGCTAAATACTATTAAGATCACCAAGGAGGTGGTATTAGGGAAATTAATGAGACTGAAGGAGGATAAATCCCCTGGGCCTGATGGATTACATCCAAGGGTCTTGAGGGAGATAGCGGTGGGGATTGTGGATACATTGGTGATAATTTTCCAAAACTCCCTGGAGGCAGGAACGGTCCCAGTGGATTGGAAAATGGCCAATGTAACACCTATATTTAAGAAAGGAAGTAAACAGAAGGCGGGTAACTATTGACCGGTTAGTCTAACATCGGTGGTGGGTAAAATGTTAGAGACAATTATTAAAGAAACACTAACGGGGCACTTGGATAAACATGACTTCATCGGACAGAACCAGCATGGTTTTGTGAAGGGGAAATCCTGTTTAACGAATCTGCTCGAATTCTTTGAGGAAGTAACAACCCGGGTGGATAAAGGGGAACCGGTGGATGTGGTATACTTGGACTTCCAAAAGGCTTTTGACAAGGTGCCACATAAGAGACTATTGCTAAAAATAAAAAATTGTGGGATTGGGGGTAATATATTAGCATGGGTAGAGGATTGGCTAACAAATAGGAAGCAGAGAGTGGGGATAAATGGTTCATACTCGGGATGGCAACCGGTAACTAGCGGGGTTCCGCAAGGGTCGGTGCTGGGACCCCAGTTGTTCACAATTTATGTAAATGATTTGGAGGAGGGAACCAAGTGTAATATATCAAAATTTGCGGACGATACAAAAATGGGAGGAAAAGTAGGGGATGAGGAGGATAGGAAGAGTCTGCAAAAGGATATAGATAAGCTAGGTGAGTGGGCAACAACTTGGCAGATGAAATTTAATACTAATAAATGTGAAGTCATTCACTTTGGGAAAAAAAATGATAGGGCAAGTTATTTTCTAAATGAGGAGGAGCTGCGTTGTAATGCAACGCAAAGGGATCTAGGGGTATTAGTACATGAATCACTAAAAGTCAGTATGCAGGTGCAGCAAGCAATCAGGAAGGCCAATGGAGTTTTGGCCTTTATTGCTAGGGGGATTGAGTATAAAAACACGGAGGTCTTGCTGCAGCTGTACACAGTATTAGTGAGACCACATTTGGAATACTGTGTACAGTTCTGGGGTCCATACTTAAGAAAGGATGTACTAGCCCTGGAGGCAGTGCAGCGAAGGTTTACAAGATTAATTCCTGCAATGAGGGGATTGACATATGAGGAAAGGTTAAGTAAGCTGGAACTCTACTCTTTGGAGTTTAGAAGAATGAGAGGCGATCTCATTGAAACATATAAGATCGTGAGGGGCCTTGATCGGGTGGATGCACCGAGGATGTTCCCAATGATCGGGGAAACTAGAACTAGGGGACATAGTTGCAGAATAAGGGGGGGCTCTTTTAAAACTGAGATGAGGAAGAACTTCTTCACCCAGAGGGTGGTTAATTTATGGAATTCGCTGCCCCAGGGAGCAGTGGAAGCAGAAACGTTAAATATATTTAAGTCTAAAATAGATGGTTTTTTAGCTGCCAAGGGGATAAGGGGCTACGGGGAGAGGACAGGGATATGGACCTAGGTATGGTTAGTATAGTAAGACCTGAGTGATCTCCTGGACAAGTGTCGATCGCCTGGATTGGGGTCGGAGAGGAATTTCCCGGATTTTTTCCCCGAATTGGACCTGGGTTTTTATCCGGTTTTTTGCCTCCCCCAGGAGATCACGCGGTTCTTGGGGTGGAGAGGGGTGATAGCGGTATAAAGGGGAGGGTAGTGTCTTGTGTTCTGTGTCTTGTGTCTACTGTTTGTGGGTAAGTGTGTCTGTTTAGTGTTCAGCCATGAGCGAATGGCGGTGCCGCTCGACGGACCTGGTGGTCTACTCTCGCACCTACTTTCTATGTTTCTATGTTTCTATGTTCGCTAAGCACTCTGTCTGTTGTTGCCCTTCAGCTCTCACTTCTATCTACCGTAATTTCTCCTCACTATTGGAATTCTGAAGTAGGCTAAATGTCTCACACGCTCAAACCGATTTCCATAATTATTTGCAGCCCAAAAATTGACATTTTCGGCGGGTTGTGACGGGCCCGCTATGTTGGAAACAATGGTAAGTGCCTACCTGCAGTACATCGCGTGTAATCCATTTGGTGTAGCGTAGCAACAGTACGGGTCGTGGGTCGTGACCCGACTGCCGTGAACCCTCCCTATATATGTGTGTGTGTGTGTGTGTGTGTGTGTGTGAATATATGTGCGTGTGCGCGTGTGTGTGTGTGAATATATATGTGTGTTGGTGGATATATATGTGTGTGTGTGTGTGTGTGTGTGTGTGTGTGTGTGTGTGTGTGTGTGTGTGTGTGTGTGTGTGTGTGTGTGTGTGTGTGTGTGTGAATGTGTGTGTGAATGTGTGTGTGAATATGTGTGTGAGTGAATATGTGTGTATGTGAATATATGTGTGTGTGACTATATGTGTTTGTGTGTGATTGTGTGCGTGAATATGTGTGCGTGAATATGTGTGTGTGAATGTGTGTGTGTATGTGTGTGATTATGTGTGCGTGTGTGTGAATATATGTTTGTGTGAATGTGTGTGTGTGTGTATGTGTGAATACATGTGTATGTGTGTGAATATGTGTGCGTGTGTGTGAATATGTGTGTGTGTGAATATGTGTGTGTGTGAATGAATGTGTGTGTGAATCAGTGTGTGTGAATCTGCGTGTGTGAATATGTGTGTGTGTGTGTGTGAGAATGTGTGTGTGAATGTGTGTGTATGTGTGTGAATTTGTGTGTATGTGTGAATGTGTGTGTGTGAATATGTGTGAATATATGTGTGTGTGAATATATATATGTGTGTGTGTGTGTGTGTGTGTGTGTGTGTGTGTGTGTGTGTGTGTGTGTGAATATCTGTGTGTGTGGATATGTGTGTGTGTGTGTGTGTGTATGTGTGTGTGAATATGTGTGTGTGTGAATATGTGTGTGTGTGAATGTGTGTGTGTGTGTGTGTGTGTGTGTGTGTGTGTGTGTGTGTGTGTGTGTGTGTGTGTGTGTGTGGTGTGTGTGTGTGTGTGTGTGTGTGTGTGTGAATATGAGTGTGTGAATATGAGTGTGTGTATGTGTGTGTGTGCCTATGTGTGTGTGTGAAATGTAGTCTTTCGTAGTTCAGAGCTTATTTGTTATGTTTAATAGCGTGATGGCTGTCAGGAAGAAGCTGTTCCTCAATGTAGATGTTATAGTTTTCAGTTCACAAAAGTCGGACGTGACACCAGAAGTCTGGCATCAGTCAGTCCACAGGCTGTGAGAATCAGTCAATCCAAAGGCCATGAGTCAATCCCAAGGCAGTGGGTGAGTCCAGAGGTCATGAGTAATTCGCTCACAACCCCCCCCCCCTTCCTCCACTGACAACCCCCGCCTCAAGATGCTGCCCTCCACCTGGCTATAGGATGCACCCCAACTGAAGACGCCCACATCCCCATGCATGAGGACACCCCCCCCCCTTCTCATCAGCTCGTAAGACTGAAGCTGTTCCCCTCCCTTGGCAGCACGACATTTGCCACCCCACCCTGATAGCCCCCACCTCAAAAAAATGTTTTGCACAAATTCCTTACTGTTCATTAACAACTGAAATTGTCTTTCGGCTGTTTTTTTCACATCATGTCAGGAAACGTTAGGTGATGTGGCTATTGCTGTAGCATGCTCTGGGATAGCAGCTACATTAATGCCTGGTGGAATAACTACACATACTCGATTCAAGATACCAATCCAAGTGGCCGAGGATACATTGTGCAACATCGAGATGGACTCTAAGGCGGCAGATTTCATGAGGCAAGTGAAAGGTATTGTTTGGGATGAATGTGCTATGATTAGGAGCGAAAGCTTTGAAGCGGTGGACAGAACTCTTCAAAATGTCTTCAGCAACACTAAGCCTTTTGGTGGAAAGATGAAGGGAAACGTCAACGTTTTCCTGAAGGATGGAACATCGACCATAGAATGTTGTCAAAAAAAGCGTACTTCGTTGAATGATGACTTCTGAGATAAATTCTCAGATTTTCTTAAAATTTGACCGCTGACTTTCTCTATATTAAAATTGTCTCTATTTATCAACAGGAAATAATCATCAAGAGGCAGTGAGCAGCAGAACACAACAAGAGACACAACAAGAGACACAACAAGAGACACAACAAGTAAGAACTTAATAAATTTCATCTTTAAAATTAAAATTGTTCTTATATTTTAGGAGTCATTCACACTTTAAACTTTATTAAAAACCTTTTTGCACTTTTAATGCCTGTGTGTTCTTCATCACAATGGGAACCTATCTAAATAACTATCTATCTATCTATCTATCTATCTATCTATCTATCTATCTATCTATCTATCTATCTATCTATCTATCTATCTATCTATCTATCTATCTATCTATCTATCTATCTATCTATCTATCTATCTATCTATCTCTAAAATTCTCATCTTGGCCTCTTCCGTTTTGCGTTTCTTTTACAATTCTATTTTTCGCCAACTTATTCGCCATTCAGCTGTGCTGCAAACGCACCAGGTTTTGTTGCGATCGGTGGAATATAACAAAAGTTATGAAGGTTTATGTTCTTCTCTCCTGTCATTCTCTCCTGACCCCCTTTCTGCCTCCCGCTGTCATTTACCGGCGGCGAGGTGAAGAAAGCCGAAGGATCGGACTGAGCAGAGTGTGGAGAGTGGGTGGGGCGATTACCACCACGTCGAGCCGCTGAGCCCGAACCGCTGAGTCCGGGAACCGCTGAGCCCGAGAACCGCTGAGCCCGAGAGGTGGAAAAAATCATGAGAGGAATAGATCGTATAGATGCACAGAGTCTCTTGCGCAGAGTAGGTGAATCGCAGGTCAGAGACATGGGTTTAAAATGAATAGAAAAATATTTAACAGTAATCTGAGGGGTAACGTTTGCCAGAGGAGGTAGTTGAGGCTGGGACAATACCACAGTTTAAGAAACAGTTGGAGAAGTACATGGAACGGACAGGTTTGGAGGAATATGGTCTAAACGCGGGCAAATGGGACTAGTGCAGCCGAGACATGGGCCGGTGTGGGAAATGTGCGCCGAAGGGCCTGTTTCCAGTCTCTGACTATGACTTTCGGTCCCACTCGCCTAAGCCGGTAAAATGGCCCCTACAATGCTTGTCCCATTTGCCAGTTTTGCAAGTACATTCGTCGCAACCTTTCTACGCCAGTTGCCTTTCTGAAATAATTTGTTTTCGGAGTTGCTGCGGAAGCGGCCTCTACAATGGCCTCTGACCAGGAATCGTGTCCGCTTGGTGGGGCTGCGGTGACTAGTGGAGTGGCACGTGTGTGTGGCGGAGGACCAGACGGCATCTGTGTAGACGAGCAGGCATGTGAGGCAGATGGACGAGAGCCAACCGTGTCTGGCCGAGCGACAGGCGTGTGTGGCGGAAGGCCAGGCGTGTATGGAGGAGATGCTGACGTGTCTGGCGAAAGTCTGGCGTGTCTGACGGAGAGGGACACTGACGGAGAGGGAGACTGGATGACAGGCGTGGACATGTCTGCCGGAGGGGAGCTATGCGGAGGGGGCGTTTCGGTGGGTATTGGGAAAAAAACTTCTACAGCATGAACAGCGTTGCCCCTGCCCCCTACAATATCCCAGCCTAAAGATCCCTGCGATCCGCCTATACATTAGTGGACACCACTCCACCCCCCCCCCCCCCCTCCCCCTCTTGGACTCTATATAACTGCAGAAATACCTCTTTGCTCCTATATTCGATTTTTCTTGTTATAAAGGCCAACATTCCATTCTCTTTCTTCACTTATTGCTGTACCTGCATGCTTACGTTCGTAGAATGATGTACAAGGACCCTCCAGATTCCCTTGTACTTCCCCTTTTCCCAACGACGCCATTTAGATAGTAATCTGCCTTCCTGTTTTTGCTACCAAAGTGGATAACCTCACATTTATCCATATAACCATGTAACAATTACAGCACGGAAACAGGCCATCTCGGTCCTTCTAGTCCGTGCAGAACACTTACTCTCACCTAGTCCCATCTACCTGCACTCAGACCATAACCCTCCATTCCTTTCCCGTCCATATACGTATCACATTTATTTTTAAATGATAAAATCGAGCCTGCCTCCACCACTTCCACTTGAAGCTCATTCTACACAGCTACCACTCTCTGAGTAAAGAAGTTCCCTCTCATTTTACCCCTAAACTTCTGTCCCTTAATTGTCAAATCATGTTCCCTTGTTTGAATCTTCCCTACTCTCAATGGAAAACAACGTATCCACGTCAACTCTGTCTATCCCTCTCATAATTTTAAAGTCCCTCCTTAACCTTCTGCGCTCCAAAGAATATAGACCTAACTTGTTTAACCTTTCACTGTAACTTAGGTTCTGAAACCCAGGCAACATTCTAGTAAATCTGTACTCTCTGTACTCTCTCTATTTTGTTGACATCATTCCTATAAGTTTGCGACCAAAATTGTACACCATACTCCAGAATTGGCCTCACCAATGCCTTGTACAATTTTAACATTACATCCCAACTTCTATACTCAATGCTCTGATTTATAAAGGCCAGCACACCAAAATATTTATTTACCAACCTATCTACATGAGATTCCACCTTCATGGAACTATGCACAGTTATTCCTAGATCCCTCTGTTCAATTGCATTCCTCAATTCGCTACCATTTACCATGTACGCCCTATTTTGATGTGTCCTGCCAAGATGTAGCACCTCACACTTATCAACATGGAACTCCATCCGCCATCTTTCAGCCCACTCTTCCAAATTGTCAGAACTGAACGAGGAGGAGGACACAAATGCAGGCTCAGACACAGGGCAGATCAGTCTTCGGCGTTTAATCGGTCCAAGTCAGTACACAGGTAGGCAAAACAGAGGCAACAGTACCATATAGGAGCAGGCAAGAACCAGTGGTCGAAAATACAGGCAAAGGTCGAGATCACAAGGTCACAAGATTACGAGAGCTGGAACGAGGTGATACCAAGTAGCATACAACACGAACTGGCAATGGGAACTAAAACACAAAAGGCTTAAATACAGACTAGCAGGGGATAACGAGACACAGGTGAAACACATCAGGGCGTGGCCAACAGACTAGCAGGGGATAACGAGACACAGGTGAAACACATCAGGGCGTGGCCCACAATCACATGAGGGTAAACGACCTGACAGGAAATGGGACCTGAAACAAGAGGAGATGTGAGACACCAAAATAAAACAAGAATGCAAACTCTAATACTAAAAACCAATAAGAAACAGAAACTAGATCAAACGCGAGACCTGAGAGTACCCCCCCCCCCCCCCCCCCCCCCCCTCCACGGCCGGCTCCTGACGGCCCAGGATCTTCAGGATGTTGGCGCCGATAGTCCCTGATAAGTTCCGGGTCGCATATGTTGCGAGCTGGCACCCAAGACCGCTCCTCAGGTCCATACCCCTCCCAATCCACAAGATACTGACAACCACGACCACGCCGGCGCATCCCCAGCAACCGGCTGACCGTAAACACTGGACCCCCATCAAGGAACCGGGGGGGCGGAGGGGGTGTGGAGGCAGGGACCAGAGGACTCTCCTTAAATGGCTTCAGACGGGAGACATGGAAAGTAGGGTGGACCCTCATGGCACGGGGGAGTTAGAGACGAACCGCCACAGGATTGATGACCTTCGATATGGGGAAAGGACCAACAAAACGAGGAGCCAGCTTCCGGGATTCCACCCTCAGCGGTAAGTCTCGAGTGGAGAGCCACACCCTTTGACCAGGCGAGTATACTGGAGCCGGCGTTCTTCCACGGTCAGCCATCCTCTTGTAACGCGCAGAACTGCGCAACAGCATCTGACGAGCCCCATTCCAAACCTTGCGACAGCGACGGACGAGAGCCTGAGCGGAGGGCACACTGGACTCCTTCTCCACAGCAGGGAACAATGGCGGTTGATAACCATAGGCACACTGGAATGGAGAGAGACCAGAGGATGAGCAAGGAAGTGTGTTGTGTGCATACTCCACCCAAATAAGGTGTTTGCTCCAAGTTGAAGGGTTCTGTGCCACCAAGCACCGCAGTCCTGTCTCCAATTCCTGGTTAAGGCGTTCAGTCTGTCCATTGGATTCCGGGTGATAACCAGATGTAAGGCTGACCGTGGCGTCCAACAGAGAACAAAACTCCTTCCAAAACCTGGACACGAACTGAGGCCCCCGGTCAGACACAATGTCTCTGGGAAATCCATGAATGCGAAAAACATGAGACAGCATGACCTCTGCCGTCTTCTTGGCGGAGGGAAGCTTGTGCAACGCAATGAAATGGACCATCTTAGAAAATCTGTCCACTACAGTCATGACTGAGGTGTTACCTTCAGAAGAGGGCAAGCCCGTGACAAAGTCCATGGAGATGTCTGACCAGGGGCGTGAGGGGACAGGCAGCGGATTCAGGAGACCAAAGGCGGCCCGACGGGAGGTCTTGTTCTGAGCACAAATACTGCAGGCGGCGACGTACTCCTTAATCCCCCTCTCCATGGAAGGCCACCAAAACCGCTGTTTGGCCACAAACAGGGTTCGGCGGACACCGGGATGACAGGAGATCCGAGACGTATGAGCCCAGTGAATCACCTGTGAACGAAGAGACTCGGGAACAAACAGACGATTAGAAGGACACCCTAGCGGAGACTGAACACCAGCAGTTGCCTCGGAAACTCTCTTCTCAATCTCCCAAGTAACCGCCCCAACAAAACAGGAAGCAGGCAGAATGGGAGTTGAAACCTTAGGGGATGGGTCAGGATCAAACTGTCTGGAGAGAGCATCAGGTTTGCCATTCTTGGCACCAGGGCGGTAAGACAGTACAAAATCAAATCGATTAAAGAAGAGAGCCCACCTTGCTTGGCGCGAGTTGAGGCGTTTGGCTGACTTGATGTATTCCAGGTTTTTGTGGTCTGTCCAAACTAGAAACGGCTGCTTGGTACCCTCCAACCAATGTCTCCATTCCTCCAAGGCTGTTTTAACCGCTAACAGTTCACGGTTACCCACATCGTAATTTCTCTCAGCAGGAGAAAGCTTCTTTGAGAGGAAAGCGCAGGGATGTAATCGACCATCTGTGGGGGATTTCTGTGAGAGTACGGCCCCGATCCCCACACCCGAGGCGTCCACCTCAACCACGAACTGGAGTGACGGGTCAGGGTGAACCAGGATGGGGGCTGAGGAGAAGCTCCTCTTGAGTCTCATAAATGCAGTTTCTGCTTGAGAGGACCAAGAGAAAGGCACGTGGGGTGAGGTAAGAGCATGGAGTGGTGCAGCAGTGACACTAAAGTTCCGGATAAACTTCCTATAACAATTAGCAAACCCAAGGAACCCCTGAAGTCGCTTACGACTGGAGGGTGTAGGCCAGGTGGCCACAGCACTGACCTTGCTCGGGTCCATCTGTATACCAGCAGGTGATACAACAAAACCAAGGAATTGAACAGTGTTAACATGAAATTCACATTTCTCAGCTTTCACAAACAGATCATTCAGGAGCAAACGTTCTAGCACCTGGTGTACATGCTGCACATGGGAAGTCTCGTCTGGAGAAAAAATCAAAATGTCATCAAGGTACACAAACACAAATCGGTTCAGCATGTCCCGTAATACATCATTAACCATGCCTTGAAAAACTGCTGGAGCATTAGTAAGACCAAACGGCATGACCAGATATTCATAATGACCACTGGGTGTGTTAAACGCAGTTTTCCATTCATCCCCGTCCCTTATCCTCACCAGATGATACGCATTTCTAAGATCTAACTTAGTGAATACTGCAGCGTCTTTTAACAGTTCAAATGCAGAGGAGATAAGAGGAAGAGGGTATCTGTTCTTAACAGTAATGTCATTGAGTCCTCTGTAGTCAATGCAGGGCCGAAGTGTTCCATCCTTCTTATCCACAAAGAAGAATCCAGCTCCTGCAGGTGAAGAAGAAGGTCTGATGATCCCAGCAGCAAGGGCATCGTCAATGTACTTTTCCATGGCGAGCCGCTCAGGTGAAGACAAGGAGTAGAGATGGCCCTTAGGAGGCGCTGTACCTGGCAGAAGGTCGATGCAGCAGTCGTGCGGTCTATGCGGCGGAAGAGATGTGGCCTTGGCCTTGTTGAACACCTCCTTTAGGTCTAGATAATATGAGGGAACCTTGGTGAGATCTGGAAAATCCTCCTCCCTTAAACGGGGAGGCTGCCGGAGGGTGGTCCTGGAAGATCCCAGCAAACTGCTCCTTGACGGATCCTTCATAGACTCAGGAGAAGAATCATGCAGATAGATGAGTTTACAGTTATTCCCCCAAGAAATTACTTCCCCAGTACCCCAGTTCATGTGAGGATTATGGTAAGACAGCCAAGGGAGCCCCAAAACCAGAGGATGAAGAGGACAGTCGAGGAGATGAAAACTGATGGTCTCAAGGTGATTACCTGCCACGATGAGTTGAACAGGTTGAGTTCGGTGAATTACCCTGTACAGTAGGCGCCCATCCAGTGCACTAGCCTCCATAGGATCTTGAAGCTGTTCACGTTCCAGCTTCAATTCATCAGCCAAGCGAATGTCCATGAAGTTCTCATCTGCCCCAGAATCAACCAAAGCCTGCAGGGAGTGCCACTGGGAATGCACCAACAATTGTACCGTCGACAATGGACGAGAGGAACGGCTCATAGGAGTGGTACAACTCACCAATGTCCTCTCTTTCATTTGTGAGCTTTGCCTTTTACTGAACAGCTGTTCAACAAATGTCCCAGTTCACCACAGTAAAAACACCTCCCCTCCCTTAGGCGGCGCTGCCGTTCCTCCGGACTGAGTTTGGCTCGTCCCACCTGCATGGGCTCCTCCGAAGATGCAGGTGGCGCTGTAGGCTGACTGGACCGGCCGAGAGGGAAGAAGTCCCGACTGGAAGGTGAAGGGCGACGCTGCCGCCACTGCTGGGAGGAGGACCGAACTGCAGCCGATCTCCTCTCTCGATCTCTTTCTCTGAGCCTAGCGTCAATTTGGATAGCCAGGGAAATCATAGACTCGACGTCGGAAGGCAGGGTTAGAGGAGCCAATTGATCTTTGATAGCTTCAGACAATCCATTGCGAAAAGCATCCAACAAAGCAGCCTCATTCCATCCACCCTTAGCAGCAACAGTTCGAAAGTCAATAGCAAAATCCATAACAGAGCGATTACCTTGTTTCATGGAGACCAGGTTCTGTGAAGCCTCTCGGCCAGGATTGGAGTGATCAAACGTGCGGGACAGAGCTTCCATGAACAGGACCGATGTCTGGCAAACAGGAGAATTCCGAGACCACTCCGCCGTGGCCCAAGCCTCCGCCCTACCCGACAGGTGCGTGATGATAAAGGCTACCCTTGAGCGTTCTGATGAAAAGGAAGCCGCTTGAAGTTCGAAATGCAGTCCACACTGAATCAAAAAAGGTCTACATTTCTCCGATTCCCCCGAAAAGTGTTCCGGTCTTGCCAGGTGGACGAATGGAGATGCTGCAGCAGCCGCGGCCATCGGAGCTCCTGGAGACACAGACAAGGAAACAGACTCGGCAGGCACGAAAGCCGCAGCAGGAAACAAATCATTCAGCCGAGTAACCAGGTGTTCAAACCGAGAACTTAAAGTGTTCACCTGTGAACCGATGTCTGCCTGGAACCCCTGCTGACGCTCGCCGAGATCCCGGAACCCGGCGACGATCGAGGAGAGTTGACCCTCGTAATGCGAGATGCGCCCCTCTTGCTTCTGGAGCGCTGCACGAAAAGGATCAGAGCCCGCTGAGTCCATTGTTGGCCAGTTCGTAATGTCAGAACTGAACGAGGAGGAGGACACAAATGCAGGCTCAGACACAGGGCAGATCAGTCTTCGGCGTTTAATCGGCCCAAGTCAGTACACAGGTAGGCAAAACAGAGGCAACAGTACCATATAGGAGCAGGCAAGAACCAGTGGTCGAAAATACAGGCAAAGGTCGAGATCACAAGGTCACAAGATTACGAGAGCTGGAACGAGGTGATACCAAGTAGCATACAACACGAACTGGCAATGGGAACTAAAACACAAAAGGCTTAAATACAGACTAGCAGGGGATAACGAGACACAGGTGAAACACATCAGGGCGTGGCCCACAATCACATGAGGGTAAACGACCTGACAGGAAATGGGACCTGATACAAGAGGAGATGTGAGACACCAAAATAAAACAAGAATGCAAACTCTAATACTAAAAACCAATAAGAAACAGAAACTAGATCAAACGCGAGACCTGACACAAATGGCCTAAATCTCTCTGAAGACTTTGAAAATCTACTTCATTATCCACAACACCACCTGTCTTGGTATAATCTGCATACTTACTAATCCAATTTATCACACCATTACCCAGATCATTGATGTATATGACAAAAACAGTGGACCCAACACAGATCCCCGAGGTACCCCACTAGTCACCGGTTTCGAACCTGACAAACAGCCATCTCCCATTCAGCCACTGTTGAATCCATCTTGCTCCTCGACCATTAATACCAAACAATTGAACCTTCTTAACCAATCTTCCATGTGGAACCATGTCAAAGGCTTTACTGAAGTCTGTATAGACAACATCCACCGCTTTACCCTCATCAATTTCCCTAGTAACCTCTTCAAAAAATTCAAGAAGATTAGTCAAAAACATGACCTTCCAAGCACAGGTCCATGTTGGCTGTTCCTAATCAGACCCTGTTTATCCAGATGATTATATATATTACTAGACTAAGCGGGACCCGTTGGGTCCCAGCATCACACGGGAGGGCTGGACACCCAACACAATATTCCACCTCTCCACCAATGCCAATATTGCTGGCCAGTGGGGGGGGGGGGTAACTTTCTGGTGCGCTAGTATGAGTCTTGTGGACCGAAGGTACAGATTTCCAGAGGGCTAGCATGGAGTTTGTGGGCCGAATGAATTTTTGGGGTGGCAGCTCAGTCACCGAGGTCTGGCAGTGCAATCCCTCGGACCTGGAAGGCTGGCAGCTGAGAAACTGCCAGATATTCTGCCCAAAACAGGTGACAGGCTGTAAGAGAGAAGGGGGAGAGGGTCGACTGAATGGATTATTGGGCTGGCAGTTCAGTCACTTACGGCTGTTGGGCTGGCAGTTCACTAACTCATGGCTCGTGGGCTGGCAGTGCAGACACTCACGCCTGGTACGCTGGCAGTTCACTCAGTCAACCCACCTACCTTCACCCCCCCCCCACTCTGCACCTTGCCATTCCCCTCCCAACCTCACATTCAGTGCATCTTCCCACAACCTCCCCCCAGGCACTCTTAGTGGCTCACCCACAGAGCAGCCTTTCCTGCCTATTAGGTTCATATTGTGATGAAGAACACACAGCCATCAAAAGTGCAAAAAAGATTTATGAAAATTTAAAATGTGAATGACTCTTAAAATATAAGAACAATTTAAATGTTAAATATGAGAATTATTAAGTTTTTACTTGCTGTGTCTCTTGTTGTGTTCTGCTGCTCACTGCCTCTTGATGACTATTTCCTGTTGATTGAAAGACAATTTTAATATAGAGAAAGTCAGCAGTCAAATTTTAAGAAAGAAAATCTGAGAATTTATCTCAGAAGTCATCATTCAACGAAGCACGCTTATAATGACAACATTATTGGTCAATGTTCCATCCTTCATGAAAACTTTGTCATTTCCCATCATCTTTCAACCAAAGGGCTTAGTGTTGCTGAAGACATCTTGAAGAGTTATGTCCATCGTCTCAAAGCTTTCTCCCCTAATCATTGCACATTCATCCCAAACAATGACTTTCACTTGCCTCATGAAATGTGCCGTCTTAGAGTTCTTCTCGATGTTGCAGAATGTATCCTCGGCCACTTGAATAGGTATCTTGAATCGAGAATGTGTAGTTCTTCCACCAGGCATTAATGTAGCTGCTATGTCGAAAAAGTAGCCGAAAGACAATTTCAGTTGTTAATGAACACTGAAGAATTTGTGCAAAAGATTTTTTTGAGGCGGGGACGCTCACGGTGGGGTGGGGGTGGGAAATGTCGTGCAGCCAAGGGAGGGGACAACTTCAGGCGGGGGCGCTCGTGAGCTGATGAGAAGGTGGGGTGTCCTCATGTGGGCGGCTTCAGTAGGGGGTGCATCCTATAGCCAAGTGGAGGGCAACGTCTTGAGGTGGGGATGCCAGTGGGGGGGGGGGAGGTGGTGAGTGACCTCTGGACTCGCTCACTGCCTTAGGATTAGCTCATGGCCTTTGGATTGACTGACTCTCACAGCTTGTGGACTCACTGATGCCCGACCTTTGGAGTCACGTCTGACTTTTTTAAACTGAAAACTGCAACATCAACATTGAGGAATAGCTTCTTCCTGACAGCCATCACGCTATTAAACATAACAAATAAGCTCTAAACTACGAAAGACTACATTATTTGTACTATTTTTTGATCACACACAAACTCCACCTTACACAAACTCACACACACAAACTCATTTACACACATATTCAGACTCAGTTGCACACACATTCTCTCACATACACACACACATACTGATTCACACACACAGACACATTCACACGCAGAGTCATACACACACACACACGCACATTCTCATACACATATTCACACACACACATTCACACACACAGAGACTCATTCACGCACACACAATCTCAATGACACACACATTCTCACACAGACTCATTCACACACATGGACTCATTCACACACACAGAGACTGATTCACACACACACAGACTCATTAACACACATACACACAGACTCGTTCACAAACACACAGACTCATACACAGTCACACACACACTCATTCACACACACACACACACACAGACTCATTCACACACACACACAGACTCATACTTACACACATTCTCAGATACACACAGACTCATTCACACACACAGACTGATTCACTCACACAAATACACATACACACACACACACAGACACATTCACACACAGAGTCATACACACACATAGATTCACACACACACACACACACACATTCACATTCTCATACACATATTCACACACACACATTCACACACACAGAGACTCATTCACGCACACACAAACTCAATGACACACACATTCACACACAGACTCATTCACACACATGGACTCATTCAGACACACATACTGATTCACACCCACACACAGACATACATACACACACAGACTCATTAACACACATACACACACAGACTCATTAACACACATACACACAGACTCGTTCACAAACACACAGACTCATACACAGACACACACACACTCATTCACACACACACACACGCAGACTCAATCACACACACACACAGACTCATACTTACACACATTCTCAGATACACACAGACTCATTCACACACACAGACTCATTCACTCACACAAATACACATACACACACACACACAGACACATTCACACACAGAGTCATACACACACATAGATACACACACACACACACACACACACACACACACACACACACACACACATTCTCATACACATATTCACACACACACATTCACACACACGGCTTGCGGACTGACTGATGCCCGACTTCTGGAGCCACGTCCGCCTTTTGTAAACTGACAACTGTAACATCCACACTGAGGAACAGCTTCATCCTGATTGCCATCAGGCTATTAAACATAACAAATAAGCTCTGAACTACAAAAGACTATATTTGTACTATGTGTAATTTGTTGATCACACACACCCTCCACCCCACACACACACAAACACAGACTCTCACGCACACAGAATCATTCACACACACAGAGACTCATTCACACACACACACACACACACACATACACACACAGACTCATTCGCACACACATAGACTCGTTTACACACACACATACTCATTTACACACACACATTCACACACACTCATTTGCACACACATTCTGAAACACACACAGACACATTCATATACTCATTCACACAGACTCATTCACACACAAACACATATTCACACACACACACATTCACACACACACACAGACACACACATATTCACACACACATACACACATTCACACACACACACACATATTCACACACACACATTCACACACACATATATTCACACACACATTCACACACACACACATATTGACACACATTTTCACACACACACATATTCACACACACGCGCACATATATATACACACATATTCACACACATACATATATTAACACACACATATATATTCACACACACACATATATTCACACACACACATTCACACACATATATATACACACACACACACACATATTCTCACACACACACATACACATATATCCACACACACACACACACACACACACACACACACATTCACGCACACACACACACATTCACACACACACACCCAATACTAAAATGCTAAGTAACTTCAGAACGTGTTGAATACACAGTGTGTAAAACGAATCATTAAAGTCTGCTGTGGAGGCTGCTGCTGCAACAAAATGCTGCTTTTAAATAACATCTAACAAACACACTAACCATAGACAGAGCCGTAAAGTCATGAATTATTCAGCAGCGGCAGCATTTGCCGCCATCTTGACGTCGCCATCTCGCTGCTTGCCACGAACCAGAAATGACGTTATCGACGCCATCTTGCCGCTAACCATAAATGACGACATCGAGCCATCTTTCAACCGAGCCAAAATCACAGAATGAGCGCCAATTTTAAAATTAAACACAGTCCTGATCCAATAAAATGTTTATTCATGCTTTATCCATCTGAAAACGGTTGCAACCTTTTTAAAACCCAAGAAAAACAAATCTGCAAATTCTTTACAACCAATACATTTTCTTTCCTTTAAACAGTTATTTTAAAACCCAACAGAAACAAATTTCCAAACGTTTTACAACAAATACATTTACTTTTCTGTAAACATTTTTTTAACAGCCAACAGAAACAAATTTGCAAACTCTGTACAACCAAAACATTTTATTTTCTGTAAACGTTTTTGTAACAACCTACAGATACAAATTTGCAAATACTTTACAACCAATACATTCAGTGTTATTCACAGCCCAGAGAGCCGTGAGCCTTTGCCTTGCTGGGTCTGACAGAGACTGAGTGAGGCACGACACTTCCGGGTTTTATAGTCCCTCCCCCTGCCGCCAGCAGGGCGAAGCAGAGAGAATGCGGAATTTCGTAAAAACACTAACATCCCTCTCATTTTTCATCGACGGGAAAAATCCTCCGCACCCGGAAGGCGGAGGGGGGCTCTGAGTGAGGTAGCCAAAAATGACGGCCGTACGTGGCGGCGTTCTGTCGCAGATCACAGCACAGTGGGCCAAAAGTGGCCAAGATCAGTGTTTTAGTAATATAGATCTCTAAGTATCATTTCCATTAATTTGCCAACCACTTACGTCAAACTAACAGGACTACAATTGCTAGGCTTACTCTTGGAATCCTTTTTTAAACAATGGAACAACATGCGCAGTACGCCAATCCTCCGGCACCATTCCCGTTTCTAATGACATTTGAAATATTTCTATCATAGCCCATGCTAATTCTACAATAACTTCCCTCAATGTCATAGAGAATATCGTGTCAGGACATGGAGACTTATCCACTTCTATAGTTTTCAAAAGTGTCAGTACTTCCTTTTCTTTTAATCACATAGTTTCCATAGCTACTCTACTTATTTCCCTTACCTCACATAATTCAATATCCTTCTTCTTGGTGAATACCGAAGAAAATAGCTTGTTCAATTTCTCCCCCATCGCTTTTGGCTCTGCAGATAGCTGTCCACTCTGACTCTCTAATGGACCAATGTTATCCCTCGTTATCCTTTTGCTATTAATATAGCTGAAGAAACCCTTTGGACTTACTTTCACCTTACTTGCCAAAGCAACCTCATCTCTTCTTTTAGCTTGTCTAATGTATTTTTTAATATTCTTTTTGCATTATTTATACTCTTCAAGCACCTCATGCTGCCTCTACTTATTGTACATCTCTCTCTTTTTCCGAACCAAGTATCCAATTTTCCTTGAAAACCATGGCTCTTTCCAATTATTACTCTTTCCTTTCAACCGAACAGGGACATAGAGATTCTGTACTCTTAAAATGTGACCTTTAAATGTCCTCCATTCTTCCCATAAAGCAAAATGTCCCAATTCACTCCTTTTAAATCCTTTCGCATCTCCTCAAAGTTAGCCTGTCACCAATTAAATATCTCAACCCTTGGTCAAGTTATGACCTTCTCCATAATTCTATTGAGACAAATGGTATTGTGATCACTGGACCTGAAGTGCTCCCCAACACATACCTCCGCCACCTGACCTGTCTAATTTCCTAACAGGAGGTCCAGCACTGCCCCTTCTCTAGTGGGTACCTCTATGCATTGCTGCAAAAAACTATCCTGCACACATTTTACAAACTCCAAACCATCCAGCACTTTTACAGAATGTGTTTCTCAGTTTATGTGTGGAAATTGAAATCTCCCACAAGCACTAACTTGTGCTTACTACAAATATGTGCGATCTCCTTACATATTTGCTCTTCCAATTCTACTATTTCTACAAATATACTAACACTTCAAAGTCATCTCTAAATACTTTGCATCCTGCGGCAGAGAACGTATCAGAACGCTGTAGGTAAGGCAGCATTTGTGGTGTGTGCATCTTAATGGGTCCTGTCACCAGACCTCTTAGTGGTCGCGACGAAAAACGCCGTTAGTCTGTGCCCTGCACGGATGTGTCCCGCCCCACAGATATCCTCCATCAATATATGTTTTCCTCGCATTGTTTAGTCCGATTCAGATCATCTGCTGCAAATCTAACGTGGTCCGATATGGTGAGAAATGCATCCGTGTAAATGAATCGTACGACTGAAAAGGGACGCAGTTGTCGGACATCTGACACGGCGCAATAGCCGAAGAAATGAAGAACAAGACAGAACACGATCAGTGGAGATTTTTTCATGTTTTCCAATCAAACTTTGATGACAGTCATAGAGTCATACAGGGCGGCAACGGGCCTTTATGTCCAACTTGCCCACACCGGCCAACGTCTCCCAGCTACATTAGTACCGCCTGCCCGCGTTTCTTCCATATCCCTCCAAACCTGTCCTGTCCATTTACCTGTCCAACTGTTTCTTAAATGGCTATCCTAAATGTTGGGATAGACCCACCTCCTGGCGCTCTCTGTTCGCGGAGACAAGCCCACAAAAGTATGTCATTTCCCGGTGTGAAGTTACAAATGAAGTTTCTATTCACTTTGATTCGTCCCCGATCTTTTGCTTGTCGACCGGGTGTGTTGCCTGCGGGCCAATGATACTCAGCAGATCAGAATGTCACTCACTACGGTGTAGAACACCATCCGTTTATAGATTGGATAGCTACTCCTCATTTAAATGTTAATGTCAAAACATTCGTCTGGATGGCGTGCTACAAATTTGCTGTTTATTCCTCACTGTGTGAATTCATGGAGTTACGATGGAGCGATTCGAGGATCCGCCACCTCACAGCCCCCAGCCTCCTCCTCCTTTGAACCATGTTCTACGGTCATGTTATCCCATTAACGGCGAGGATGTTCCCATCTTCTCAGGTTAAGTCCCACATTTTGCAGATATGCGGTATTGAAACCGTCACCATATTTGAAATACGATTCGACGGGTGCATTGATCGGAAAGATGAAACTGCAAGTAGGAGAATCGCGGGCAAATGTGACTAGCGTTGACTGGGCATCTCGGTTAGCCGGGACGAGTCGAGCCATAGGTGCAGATTCACTGCTGCATGACTGTGACTGTGACTGCGAATAGTCAGTTAGATGATCAGTGACCTCTACTGGTTGTATACGTGTGTGGTGAGAACAGATGGGCAGTTTAATTTGAGTATGCAGAGGACATAGTGGGATGAATTAAAATTGTTGGATTGTCGGCGTGGGTGGGTAGCTCAAATATCCTGTTTGCGTGTTGCATGCAATTCAGATTGTAAATATGCACGCATTGCGCTCAGTGGGAATTTAACCGCGTTTATCAGCTCGCCTCTGAATTTACTCTGAGTCACCACGTAAATACACGTGTTAGTGCAGGTACTGAGAAGCTGTAAGAACCCCGACGTGACCTTCGTGATATAGTAATAACCGGTAGGGGAGCTGTCATATCCGGTCTTCGCAATACTAGTAAAGATGTAAAAAACAGCTTGTGTTGCCCACAGGAGTATGAAAGAGCCCGTGATACTAAAGAGTAAAACAATGGATTTCCTGCGGTTCTCCATCTCCGGGTCCTTGTCATTCTCTCCGTTGCTGCGGCCCCGGAGCCCCCTGCGGACTCTGCTGGCCGCTACAATCCGCCTGACCGTCAGCACATTGAGCAGAAGAATCAGAAAGAACGGGATACAAGGGGTTAGAACGCGGTGTGTGACATCATACGCGACCCATGCAGATGACGTATAGAAGGTGGGTTTGGTGTAGCAACCCCAGGGAAGATCATTAAACACGTAGTCAGGTTCTAACGTAAAATACCGGGGGATGTTCTCTAAACAGCCCAGCACGCTCACTGCCCCGATAACCAGAGCCGCCGTTCTCTCAGTGCAATATCTTGTTTTCAGCTTTTCACAACAAATAGCCACAAACCGATCGAAGGAGAAGGCCACCGTCAGCCAGACAGAGACCGCGGTGGATGCAAAGACCAGGACTTCGGTAGTCGCGCACACTGGAGTAATGTTCAGCAACGAATATGGGAAGTGAATTTGAATAGTCTTACGCAGAAATGGATCGGTGATGCCGACCAGGAGATCAGACGCTGCCATGACCACCAGGTACAGAGTGATGCATTTGGAGAGACCGCATTTACTTCGACAGAGAATCACAATCGCCAACAAGTTCACTGTGAAAGAGAGAATAGATATTACTGACACAAGACCCGCATAAAATGTTCTGAGGAACATTATCTGATTGGAAAGTTTTCAAATTTGGATGCGTTGATCAAATGAACTTTAGCCCCGACAGAGTTCAGAGACTAGTCTTTGGACCACGGTGTCCACGCAACTGATCAAACACCAATGTATATTACGTTCACAGCTTTTAATTCTCCCCACATACTTATCAACTGTTCACCAGATTGTCGCATCCATCAACACAAAGTCCCATGTACAGTGGTTACACAAACCATTAATAGGCAGGTCAATTGCATGTGGCAGGAAACAAGAGCGCGGCCAGTAGCGCGGCGTCGGAGCACGAACGATGAAACATTGCTCTTATAGCACGGGAGGTACAGATTGAACCTGTGTCTCCGGAAGTGTGTGACACGGGCAGTACTGACTGTGGCACGGTGGCGAAGATGTACAGATACATCTGCGGATAGAAATTCGGATTTACAGGTCGTCCGAGGGAGAGGATAGCAAGATACATAACATTAGCTGACATAATGTTACGTGACAGCAATTGTTTACATGTGAATTAACGCATATAACGTCGTGACACTTTCATAGAATCAGAAACCAGCTCGTGACATTCACTTGCTTTATCTCTTGAGCTGCAGCATTACAGGTCTAAAGCGGGACTATGATTCACGCAGCGACGAGTGCAGAAAATATATCGATTATATATTAAGTTAAGCAGGTTTGTCCGAGTGGGAAGAGATGTATTTTCACTACCTGGTTTCAGACTATCCACGGAAGGAGCCCAAGGTGCCATTCTCTCAGCTCCTAGTCAACATATATCCGATCTCCGGGTCCCCTATTTTGACGAAGGACATTATTGCTATTAAGGCAGTGCAGCGTATGTTTACAAGGTTAATTCCTCGGAGAGTGGTAGCTGTGTGGAATGAGCTTCCAGTGAAGGTGGTGGAGGCAGGTTCGTTTTTATCATTTAAAAATAAATTGGATAGTTATATGGATGGGAAAGGAATGGAGGGTTATGGCCTGAGCGCAGGTATATCGGACTAGGGGAGATTATGTGTTCGGCACGGACTAGAAGGGTCGAGATGGCCTGTTTCCGTGCTGTAATTGTTATATGGTTATATGGTTATATGGATGGCGGGACTGTCATCTGCTGAGAGAATTGGATTGGATTCCTTTTTTGTCATTCAGACCTTTCGGTCTGGACTAAGTTTCGTTGCCTGCAGTCATTCATATAATAATAAATAACGAAACATACAATAAACACAAATTAATATCCACCACAGTGAGTTCACAAGGCACATCCTCACTATGATGGGGGCAAAAGTTTTAAAGTATCTGTCTCTTCCCTCCTTGTACTCCAACTGCGTTGAGGCGATTCATGCTTCCGCTGTTGTGACCCGCCGGATGATGGTACGTCCCGCGGCTCAACCGATCTCCGCGAACGGGCCGGTTCAAGCTCCGTGGCCCGGGATGATAGAAGGTGCTGAAGCTGCCGCCCTCCAGTCCAGCGGACGCAGCTGTTGTTGCGGGATCTCCGGAGAACAGGTCACCAACTTGTGACTGCCAGCTCCCGACAAAGTCGTCCACCAGGCCGCGGCCGAGCCCCGAATTCAGGTCGCCGCCGCCGAAACGCCGGAACGCCGCCGCAGCCCCGAAGCACCGAAGCCGGGCCATCGCCACCGGAACGCCGGAACGCCGCCACAGGTCCGAATTCGACCAGTTGGTAAGTCCTAGCTGGCTCTGCCTCCGGAGCCTCGAGGTCGGTCGCAGTTGGAGCCGCCAGCTCCGCCATTAGGCCTCAGTGCAGAGAAGGTGGATGCGACAAAAAGAGTCGCATTCCCCCGAAGGAAGAGACAAAACAATATGTTTCATCCCCCCCCCCCCCCCCCACACGCACACACACACACACACATACACAACCTAATCAACTAAAATTTAACTACAACAAGACAGAAGAAAACAACAACAAAAAGTAGAATCTGAGGAAGGACATTATTGCCCTAGAGGGAGTGCAGAGAAGGTTCACCAGACTGATTCCTGGGATGTCAGGACTGCCTTATGAAGAAAGACTGAATGGACTTGGTTTATACTCTCTAGAATTTAGGAGATTGAGAGGGGATCTTATAGAAACTTATAAAATTCTTAAGGGGTTGGACAGGCTAGATGCAGGAAGATTGCTCCCGATGTTGGGGAAGTCCAGGACAAGGGGTCACAGCTTAAGGATAAGGGGGAAATCCTTTAAAACCGAGATGAGAAGAACTTTTTTTCACACAGAGAGTGGTGAATCTCAGGAACTCTCTGCCACAGAGGGTAGTCGAGGCCAGTTAATTGGCTATATTTAAGAGGGATTTAGATGTGGCCCTTGTGGCTAAGGGGATCAGAGGATAAGGAGAGAAGGCAGGTACGGGATACTGAGTTGGATGATCAGCCATGATCATATTGAATGGCGGTGCAGGCTCGAAGGGCCGAATGGCCTACTCCTGCACCTAATTTCTATGGTTCTATGTTTCTAGAAAACAGACGGACTGAAGGCGAGCCGCAGCTGTCAACAGCGCCGCCACTTCCGGAATGTAGCGCTGACCGTTTATGCTCTGGAGTTTAGAAGGATGAGAGGATATCTTAGTGAAACGTAAAATTATTAAGGGTTTGGACACGCTGGAGGCAGAAAACATAATCCCGATTTTGGGGGAGTCCAGACGCAGGGGCCACAGTTTAAGAATAAGAGGTAAGCCATTTAGAACGGAGACGAGGAATCACTTTTTCATCCAGAGAGTGGTGAGTGTGGAATTATCTGGCTCAGAGAGCGATGGAGGTCGGTGTTCTGGATACTTTCATGAGCGAGCTAGATAGGACTTAAATAAAGTGGAGTGAGGAGATATGGGGAGAAGGCGGGACATGGGTACTGATTGGGGATGATTAGCCATGATCACATTGAATGACGGTGGTGGCACGAAGGGCCGAATGGCCTACTCCTGCACCTAGTGTCTATTGTCTATTGTGGTTATCTGATACCTGCTCTCTGGTCAGGGCTCTGACAGGCGCAATCAGTACAAAGAGCCATCCAGACCAGGATCAACAACGGGTATGACGTTCACATTGCGGCAGTTACAGTAAGAAAAGTGAATTAAATTAAACAAGTGAATTATTGAGACAGAAAAAAATGTTTAACGCCGGCAGCGCTGGAGTAGACGGAATGTCTCACAGTTAATGCACGAACATGGAAATTAAAGACAAAACAAATTACCGAAAACTGCGACTGCCGCTATTGCAGGGTTATATATATCTTCAATTCGATAGATCAATGGATATTCCATAGCTGGAAGACACAATTAACTCCTGTGGCTCCGTCAGTCCGTCATCGCTGTAGCTCTGTGGCGATGCCTTCTGGTGGGCACCGAGATATATAGAGCGATATTTCTCCAGCGACATGAGCTCATACCTGCTGATTGTCATTATTGACACTCACGGAACAAACACCTTGCATCACAGCCATTGACTGCACCAGGGGAGATTACAAGCAAATAATTGAAGGATCGAGTAAAAATAAAACACAAAACGAGTCGCTGAAGAAGGACTCTTAATAACGGATGCGATCCGAAACGTCACCTGTACATGCCCACAAAAAATGTTGCACGATCCCTTGAGTTACTCCAGCACTTTTCTTCGATGAAAATAAGAAATAATGATTTCCAGTGAAAGAATGATGTGTTATTTCATTTAATGTTGGTGTGCTTTCGACGAATTTCTCCAGGGCTTCAGACTGAATTATAAATGTATCCAAACTACCAACACTGAATCTTCCGGTACATGCAAACCAATCTCCCACTGCACCTTTCCATCTTTTATTGCGAAAATAAAGCATTATTTATTTCTGGCGAACTTGCAATAGGGTCAATAGACAATAGACAATAGGTGCAAGAGTAGGCCATTTGGTCCTTCCAGCCAGCACCTCCATTTAATGTGATCATGGCTTATCATCCCCAATCAGTACCCCGTTTATGCCTTCTGCCCATGTCCCCTGACTCCTCTGTCTTTAAGAGCCCTATCTAGCTCTCTCTTGAAAGTATCCAGAGAACCGGCCTCCACCGGCCCTCAGAGGCAAATAATTCCACAGATACGCAACTCTCAATGTGAAGAAGTGTTTCATCGTCTCCGTTCTAAATGGCTAACCCCTTATTCTTAAACTGTCCTTGGCCCCTGGTTCTGGACTCCCCGTTCACAGAAAGTATTAGTCTCAGTACTTCTTAAATGTGGTGACAGACACGGCGACCACCATCCTCTCAGGAATTGCACTGGCCCCATAGCAGAAGCATCCACGTCGCGGCGCTGGAAACTGGAAGTATCCCGAGCTAATTCTGCCACCACCATCATCATCTTTCGACTCCACAGTCAAAAAGGTACAACAGATTATGTACTTCCTACGGCACCTGACGAAGCACAATCTGCCACAGGCAATGATGGTCCAATTCTACACGGCCACCGTAGGTTCTGTCCTCACCTTCTCCATCGTGGTCTGGTTTGGCTCAGCCACCAAGCACGGCACATGGAGGCTGCAGGGAATCGTCCGATCAGCAGAGAAGGTGGTTGGCTGCAACCTTCCCTCCATTGACGAACTGTGCACTGCAAGGGCCAGGAAGCGGGCAAGTTCATCTCTGACCCCTCGCACCCAGGCCACAAACACTTTGCATCACTTCCCTCTGGAAGACCACACCGGATTGTGAAAACTGCCACAGCCAGACATAAAAACAGGTTTTATCCACGAGTAGTTGCACTACTTAATAGCCAAAAATCTATAGCCTCCCTTTGATCTGGAATTTTGTTGGTTCACATGCTTGATCAATAGCTTTTTATCATTAATGTTTTATTATTATTAATGTTTAGTGTTTTCTGCGTCATTCATAACTGTCACTATATGTCACGATGTTACTAGTGCGCGAGCACCAAGGCAAATTCCTTGTTGTGAATACTTAGCCAATAAACTCACTTACTTACTTATTGCAACAAGTGGTGGTTGCCACTAATTGTCGCCGGATGCTTGCGTCCTTTTCAGGACCGCCGATGACAGCGATGTCAACATTTGTAGCAAGATGGACTCGAAAAGATGAAGGAATTGCACTCCAAATGGCATCACACTCTCCATCAATGTATCTTCCTGGTATCCTCTCCAAACGATTCACCCCTCATCTTAAACTTCTGTCATCGTTTAAATTGGCTATGGGATTAAGTTTTCCACCATCAAGATAATAATAATAATAATAATAATAATAATAATAATAATAATAATAATAATAATAATAATAATAATAATAATAATAATAATAATAATAATAATAATAATAATAACAATAATAATAATAACAATAATACTAACCCTTTATTGTAATTGTACTTAGAAATACAACGGATATTCGGCGAGCTACTCCTGATCAGTGCAACCAAAACAAGTTAAAACAAGATATAAACACATCCAATACATTAACCATATAACCATATAACAATTACAGCACGGAAACAGGCCATCTCGGCCCTACAAGTCCGTGCCGAACAACTTTTTCCCTTAGTCCCACCTGCCTGCACTCATACCATAACCCTCCATTCCCTTCTCATCCATATGCCTATCCAATTTATTTTTAAATGATACCAACGAACCTGCCTCCACCACTTCCACTGGAAGCTCATTCCACACCGCTACCACTCTCTGAGTAAATAAGTTCCCCCTCATGTTACCCCTAAACTTCTGTCCCTTAATTCTGAAGTCATGTCCTCTTGTTTGAATCTTCCCTATTCTCAAAGGGAAAAGCTTGTCCACATCAACTCTGTCTATCCCTCTCATCATTTTAACGACCTCTATCAAGTCCCCCCTTAACCTTCTGCGCTCCAGAGAATAAAGACCTAACTTATTCAACCTTTCTCTGTAACTTAGTTGTTGAAACCCAGGCAACATTCTAGTAAATCTCCTCTGTACTCTCTCTATTTTGTTGACATCCTTCCTATAATTGGGCGACCAAAATTGTACACCATACTCCAGATTTGGTCTCACCAATGCCTTGTACAATTTTAACATTACATCCCAGCTTCTGTACTCAATGCTCTGATTTATAAAGGCTAGCATACCAAAAGCTTTCTTTACCACCCTATCTATATGAGAATCCACCTTCAAGGAACTATGCACGGTTATTCCCAGATCCCTCTGTTCAACTGTATTCTTCAATTCCCTACCATTTACCATGTACGTCCTGTTTCATTATGTTCTGTCTCTATCTGGACTATACATAATGGACGATTAAAGCATTCTTGCTTACTTGAACTTTATTGTCTTTGTGCAGTCATCCTCCGAACTGGGCCGCGCCCCCGGTGTCACCTCTAAACCAGTCCCCCGTACAACAGTACTTAAATAAACAATCCTATTGTTACATCTTTCTTTTTCTTTTTTCAAGTTAGTCTATTTCCCTTAGGTATTATGTGCAACACTTGTACCATATGCTCTGCTCATTTACAACAGATTTAACAACATAAGCAATAATAAATCAACAGTTCAAAACATCCGTTTTCCAACAAGTGCATAAACAACACATTTTCATTTCTTTTTCTTTCCATAGTCCATACTCTAATCACTGAGTATAGTCTGTCAGGTAGCGGGGTCTGACAACTTGTCGACCTGACCTGGTGACCGTGGTGACAACTTGTCGACCTGACCTGGTGACCGTGTCTTGGTTCTCTGCTGGGCCATCTGGCGGTATGGCCGCCTCGGTCACTGTAACTTGTCGACCTGACCTGGTGACCGTGTCTTGGTTCTCTGCTGGGCCATCTGGCGGTATGGCCGCCTCAGTCACTGTTGGTGTGGGTGTGTTTTGTGTTGGTGTGAGCGTGGTGAGATTGTGTCTGAGGTGGCGACGATTTCGTCTCAGAACACCTCCTGACTCTAACTCCACCTCATACGATCTCTGGCTCACCTGTTGGACCACTCTCGCTGGTCTCCAGCCCTTGTGTGTGTCACAGGGCTGTACTCTCACACTGTCCTCTCTTTTCAGAGTGTCCATGTCTTTTGCTGTGCGGTTGTAGTACTTTTCCTGTCTCTGTCTGTTATATTTAAGTCCCTGTTCGTCGTGTGTCACCTCTGGCTTCAGCAGAGTGTCCTTTGTGGGAAGCAGGGTCCTTGTGCTCCTGCTTAGGAGTCTCTGTGCCGGGCTTGTGTTGAGGCCCTGGCTCGGTGTGTTGCGATGATCCAGCATTGCCAAGTACGGATCCTGTCTCGCTGCTGCAGCCTTCAGCATCAGGCGCTTGGCTGTCTTTACCGCTGACTCCGCCTTCCCATTACTCTGCGGGTATCCCGGCGACGATGTCCTGTGTTCAAAGCCCCACTTCTGGCTGAAGTGCTGAAACTCTTGTGATGCATACTGGGGTCCGTTATCCGAGATAACAATGTCAGGAATCCCCTGTCGGGCAAAGTGGGCCTTGAGTTTTTTGATCACTGTGTTGCTCTTAGTGTCAGGTAGATAATCGACCTCCCAAAAGTTTGAATAATAATCTACTGTTATCAGATAGTCTTTATTGTGAAAGGAGAAAAGGTCCGTTCCTACCTTGGCCCAGGGTCTGCTGGCCATGTCATGTGGATGTAGTGTCTCCCTTTGTTGCTTTGGGTCCACTGACCTACATATGTCACATTTGGCGATGAAAGTCTTGATCTCCTCGTTCATTCCAAGCCAGTATACACACTCCCTCGCTCGCCTCAGACATCCTTCTACTCCCAGGTGAGAGGAGTGGATCCTGTGAGTGATGTCCACCCTGAGTGCGTCAGGTATCACGGCTCTGTCTCCTCGGAACACTATGCCGTCCTGGAAACTCAGTTCATCTTGGAAAGTGTGGTAGTGCCTGATGTCACTTGGTAAGTCCTTTTTTCTCTTGGGCCACCCTGCCAGTATTCTGTTTGCCACACTCTGTAACTTTGTGTCATCTTGTGTTGCAGCCCTGATGGCACTCAGCCTCTCTGCTGAAATGGGTAGGTAGCTGACCATGTTCACAGTCTCTATATCTGTCTCACTCTCTCCCTTAGTGCTCTCTGGTAAGTATGCTCTACTCAGCGTGTCTGCAAGTAGCATGTCCCTGCCTGGAACATAGGTCACACTGATATCATACTGCTGCAGCCTGAGTAGCATTCTCTGCAGTCTCTTAGGTGCACTGAGTAATGGCTTTCTGTGTATATTTTCTAGAGGCTTGTGGTCGCTTTGTACTGTGACCTCTCTACCATAAGTATACTGATGGAACTTTTCCATCCCAAACACTATGGCTAAGCATTCTTTCTCTATTTGGGCATAGCCCCTTTCAGTTGGTGTGAGTGCCCTACTACCAAATGCTACCGGTTTACCTTTCTGTGTCAGGGCGGCCCCCAGTCCCGTGTCAGATGCATCACACTGAAGTGTCAACTCCTTTTCCTTGTTGTAGTACTGTAGAACTGGTGCTTTAGCGATGTTGTCTTTCAGTCTTTGAAACGCCCCTTCTTGGATGTCCGTCCATTCCCACATGTTCTCCTTGCGCGTGAGTTGTCTCAGAATCTCAGAGTCATCTGAAAGGTGGTCATAGAACTTAGAAAGATAGTTGACCATCCCAACTAATCTCTGTACCCCTTTCACGTCCGTTGGCCTTGGCATCTCTCTGATTGCCCGTACTTTCTCCGGGTCAACCCTCAGTCCCTTGGCAGTGAGCAGATGACCTATGTAGGGTACCTCTTTTTGTCTGAGCTTGAATTTGTCCGCGTTCAGCTTGATGTTGCGCTCTCTGCACCTGGTTAGAAAGCGTCTGACTTTCTCGTCGTGGTCCTTTCCTGCCTCCTCTTGTGTTGCTCCTTCCCCCGTGATTAACACATCATCTGCTGTGACGCAGACTCCTGGGAGGCCCTCCAGGGCCTGCATGAGCTTTCTTTGGAACACTTCAGGTGCTGGGCTTATTCCCATCGGCATCCTTAGCCAACGGAAGCGGCCAAATGGAGTGGCGAATGTGGTAAGGAAGCTCGACTCTTCCTCTAGTTTGACGTGCCAGAAGCCTTGCTTCACGTCGCAGACTGTGAATACTTTTGCCTTTGACATCTCCGGCAGGATGTCATCTATAGTTGGGAGTGGATAGTGACTTCTTTTTAGTGCCCGATTCAGAGGTTTTGGGTCTATACAGATCCTCAGCTTCCCAATAGGTTTTCTCACTGCGACCATGCTACTGATCCAGTCAGTGCTGCGTTCCACTGGTGTGATTATCCCTCTTCTCTCTAGATCTTTGAGCTCCTCTTGTAGAGGTGTCATCATAGCTACAGGCACTCTGCGCTTTGGCAGTTTCACTGGCGGTACCCTGTCATCTATCTCTATTCTATATTCACCCTCCATGCAGCCATCTCCGGTGAACACATCCTCAAACTCCTCATTTATTTTGTCCATGGTCACGTGTTTGCCACTTTCTCCATTTGTCACTGGGCTCGGCTTTCTTCACTATGCTGTCTATAGCCAGAATATTCTCGTACTGTACTTTTATCAACTTCATTGCCTCGCTGGCTTTTCTGCCCAGTAAAGGGATTCTGCTACTCTGGTCAACCACTTGAAACTCCAGTCGGTACAGCTTGTTGTTTCTGGGGTTTCTGACCTTAACCTTACATGTACCCAGAGGAGTCAACTTGGTCTTGTTATACATCACTAGCACCTTCTCAGTGTGCTCTAACTGTGTGTCTGGGTTTAGTAGATCGATGGGGATGATATTACAGGTGGCCCCACAGTCTATCTGGAAGTCAACTAACTTTTCCCCTATCTTCATTCCTGCAAAGAGCTGCTGGCCCTGACTGTGGCTGTTTTTAATCTGGTTTACAGTTTCATCCTCTCTATTTGCTTCAGTTATACAGTTGACATCCTCGTAAGTGTCACTGTCACTAGTCTGCTCTGTAACTGCATGCACTTTCTTAGTTTTCCTACTGCTCTCTTGTCTCGATCTGCACTGAGCTGCAAAATGATTTTCCTTTCCACACTTCTTACACTTTTTCCCAAAAGCTGGGCATTTTTTCTTATTCCTCTCGTGTGTTCTACCACAAAACTTGCACAGTATCTCATTGTCTTTTTGTCTCTCTTCTGCCTGTTTCAGTGCATGTACCTCCTCCACTGTCTGTCCTTGCAGTGTTCTGCTATTCTCCCTTGACAGCTCTGTAGCTCTACAAATGTGCAGGCATGTCTCCAGAGTCAGCTTCTCTTCCCTGAGTAATCTCTCCCTCAGTGCTGAGCTATTTGTACCACACACAAGTCGATCTCTAATCAATGAATCTCTAATGTCCCCAAAATTGCAACTACTAGCAAGTATTTTCAAGTCTGTTATATAGCTGTCCACGTTTTCATCCAATCCTTGGTTCCTCATGAAGAATCGGTACATTTCCACAGTCTCGTTTACCTTTGGGTTGCAGTACTCGTCAAACTGTATGATCATTGAACTCACTGTGGTCCTCGCTGAAGGGCTAGCACTCGACAAAGTTGCCCAAAGTTCTCTGCCTTTTTCTCCGATGAGATAGTTGAATAGCTTGACTTTTGTGGTCTCTTCGGCGTCTGGCATGGTAAGGTCTATGTACAGTGTGAACTCCCCCTTCCAACTTTTCCATGACTTCGCCAAGTTGTTGGAGTCCAAAACCAAAGTTCCAGGGGGTTTTAGCCCTTCCATCGCTGTCAGCTAGCTGTTGTTTTTCTTTGCCGATGCTGAAGGCTAACTGCTTATCTTTTGTGCTTTGTTGTGTCTTTGGTGTGCTGTTGGCTACGGGCCCACTGAAAACAAGCTACTGGCTTCAATTGTTCAACTGCATTTTTTCTTCTTTGCCGGCTTCTGTAAGGCTAACGTTAGCCTGCTGCTAGCTAGCTAAACTTTCACTTTTCTAGTTAATTCTGACAATTTTCGACGTCCATCCCACCGCTGCCACCATGTTTCATTATGTTCTGTCTCTATCTGGACTATACATAATGGACGATTAAAGCAGTCTTGCTTACTTGAACTTTATTGTCTTTGTGCAGTCATCCTCCGAACTGGGCCGCGCCCCCGGTGTCACCTCTAAACCAGTCCCCCGTACAACAGTACTTAAATAAACAATCCTATTGTTACACGTCCTATTTTGATTTGTCCTGCCAAGGTGTAGCACCTCACACTTATCAGCATTAAACTCCATCTGCCATCTTTCAGCCCATTCTTCCAAATGGCCTAAATCACTCTGTAGACTTTGGAAATCCTCTTCATTATCCACAACACCCCCTACCTTGGTATCATCTGCATACTTACTAATCCAATTTACCACACCTTCATCCAGACCATTGATGTACATGACAAACAACAAAGGACCCAACACAGATCCCTGAGCCACCCCACTACTCACCTGCCTCCAACCCGACAAACAGCCATCCACCATTACCCTCTGGCTTCTCCCATTCAGCCACTGTTGAACCCATCTTGCTCCTCCTGCGGTTATACCCAACAATTGAACCTTCTTAACCAACCTTCCGTGAGGAACCTTGTCAAAGGCCTTACTGAAGTCCATATATACAACATCCACTGCTTTACCCTCATCAATTTCCCGAGTAACCTCTTCAAAAAATTCAAGAAGATTAGTCAAACACGACCTTCCAGGCAGAAATCCATGTTGACTGTTCCTAATCAGACCCTGTTTATCCAGATGCTTATATATATAATCTCTAAGTATCCTTTCCATTAATTTGCCCACCACTGACGTCAAACTAACAGGTCTATAATTGCTAGGTTTACTCTTAGACCCCTTTTTAAACAAGGGAACAACATGCGCAGTACGCCAATCCTCCGGCACTATTCCCGTTTCTAATGACATTTGAAATATTTCTGTCATAGCCCCTGCTATTTCTACACTAACTTCCCTCAATGTCCTAGGGAATATCCTGTCCGGGCCTGGAGACTTATCCACTTTTATATTTCGCAAAAGTGTCAGTACTTCCTCTTCTTTGAATCTCATAGTTTCCATAGCTCCTCTACTTGTTTCCCTTACCTCACATAATTCAATATCCTTCTCCTTGGTGAATACCGAAGAAAATAAATTGTGCAATATCTCCCCCATCTCTTTTAGCTCTGCAGATAGCAGTCTACTCTGACTCTCTAATAACCATATAATATAACCATATAACAATTACAGCACGGAAACAGGCCATCTCGACCCCTCTAGTCCGTGCCGAACACATAATCTCCCCTAGTCCCATATACCTGCGCTCAGACCATAACCCTCCATTCCTTTCCCATCCATATAACTATCCAATTTATTTTTAAATGATAAAAACGAACCTGCCTCCACCACCTTCACTGGAAGCTCATTCCACACAGCTACCACTCTCTGAGTAAAGAAGTTCCCCCTCATGTTACCCCTAAACTTCAGTCCCTTAATTCTCAAGTCATGTCCCCTTATGGATAGGGTCAGAACTGGACCTAGGGTTGAGATTTTTGATTGGAGAAAGGCTAACTTTGAGGAGATGCGAAAGGATATAAAATAAGTAAATTGGACCTAATGGACCAATTTTATCCCTCGTTATCCTTTTGCTATTAATATAGCTGTAGAAACCCTTTGGATTTACTTTCACCTTACTTGCCAAAGCAACCTCATATCTTCTTTTAGCTTTTCTAATTTCTTTCTTAAGATTCTTTTTACATTCTTTATACTCCTCAAGCAGCTCATTTACTCCATGATGCCTATAATTATTGTAGATCTCTCTCTTTTTCCGAACCATGTGTCCAATTGCCCTTCAAAACCATTGCTCTTTCTAATTTTTACTATTTCCTTTCAACCGAACAGGGACATAAAGATTCTGTACATAAAATGTCACCTTTAAATGTCTTCCATTACTCTTCCACATCTTTCCCATAAAACAAACTGTCCCAATTTACTTATTTTATATCCTTTCGCATCTCCTCAAAGTTAGCCTTTCTCCAATCAAAAATCTCAACCCTAGGTCCAGTTCTGACCCTCTCCATAATTATATTGAAACTAATGGTATTGAGATCACCGGTCCCGAACTGTTCCCCAACGCACACCTCCGCCACCTGACCCGTCTCATTTCCTAACAGGAGGTCCAGCACTGCCCCTCCTCTAGTCGGTACCTCTATGTATTGCTGCAAAAAACTATCCTGCACACATTTTACAAACTCCAAACCATCCAGCCCATTTACATAATGTGTTTCCCAGTCTATGTGTGGAAAGTTGAAATCTCCCACAATCACTACCTTGTGCTTACTACTAATATCTGCTATCTCCTTACATATTTGCTCTTCCAATTCTCGATCCCCATTTGGCGGTCTATAATACATCCCTATAAGTGTTGCTACACCTTTCCCACTTCTCAGTTCCACCCAAATAGCCTCCCTAGATGAGCCCTCCAATCAATCCTGCCAAAGAACTGCTGTAATATCTTCCCTGATAAGCAATGCAACACCTCCACCTCATGCCCCACCAATTCTATCACACCTGAAGCAACGAAATCCTGGAATATTTAGTTTCCAATCACAGCCCTCCTGCAACCATGTTTCACTGATCGCCACAACATCATACTTCCAGGTGTCTATCCAGACTCTAAGCTCATCCACCTTTCTTACAATGCTCCTAGCAATAAAATATGCACATTTAAGAAACCCCCCACCTCTTATTCTCTGTTTATTTACTTTTTTTTCTTTCTCCTCTTGTGTCCGAGTGCTTCCCTTTTCTGCTACCTGCCTCCCATTCTGTCTACTAGCTTTCTCTATTTGAGTCCCTCGCCCCAACCATTCTAGTTTAAAGTCTCCCCAGTAGCCTTTGCAAATTTCCCCGCCAAGATATTGGTCCCCCTCGGGTTCAATACGTTATTTAACTGCTTAAAATGCTAGATACATTATATTTGTCACACCTAGGTAGAACATAGCACTGGGAGAATATTACACGTTAAAATTTATTAAATAGTTAAAAGATGTTTTTTAAACAGAAGAAATATTATATGAGTGGTCTGTTTCCACTCCACATATCTTCACCATCAAATGTTAGATGTCTCCAGTGAGGCCAGATTGCAAATAATGTGTTTCAGCACTGGTCTCGCTGCCTCATGAATGCACTGTTGATAGAGGGATAGAGAATGTACAGTGAATATGATAACCCGTTAAATGTTTTGGGAAATGTAATCAGTCTGTGTGTACACACGCTCGATCCTGGACGTTTGTGGATTAAAATATGTAGGTATGGTGTATGATTCACATAGCGGGCAAACGCTAGAGATAGTGAGCTCTGTCGCTGCTCAAGAGGCTCGGCCCATGCAATAGATACAATTTTCACTGCATGTTATGTGTTTCCTTTGTCTAGTATTCCACATGCGGCCTTACTAGCGACTTACAGAGCCACAACATTACATCCCTGTGTCTGTATACAAGCCCTCTTGAAATAAAGGCAACAAGTAAGAAAGAATGCTACATGCTGAAAGAACTCTACAGGTGCACAGTTGAGAACATGCTGACCGGTTGTATCGTGGTTTGGTTCGGCAACTTGTACGCCCAGGAGCGGAAAAGACTGCACAATATAGTAAACACTACCCAGTCTATCATCGGCTCTGACCTCCCTCCAATCGAGGGGATCTATCGCAGTCGCTGACCCAAAAGGGCTGCAGCATCATCAAGGACCCACTCATCCTGGCAACACACTCATCTCCCCGCTGGCTTCAGGGAGAAGGTACTGGAGCCTGAAATCTGCAATATCCAGGTTCAGGAATTGCTCTTCCGCACAGCCAACTCAACTCATTAAACTCAACTCAAACAAAACTATGAACATAATAGTCCATTGCACTTTATCTGGTTATTTATGTGTGTATATATATATTCAATGTTATATGGACACACTGATCCGTTCTGTATTTATTCATGCCCACTATATTTCATTGTCCTATCTGGGACTCATGACAATAAACTTTCTTGAATCTTGAATCTTCAATCATCGAGTTTGCTTTCCTTAATACCGATTATACTTGCAGACTATTTTTGGGGAATTCTGCACCATCACTCCCAAGTCCCTTTGTACCTCCGATTTCTGGATTCTCAGCGCATTTAGAAAAACCTCTACGTATATATTCTTACGACCAGGATGCATGACTGCATACATTGCTGCACATTATTCCATCTGCCAATTCGCTGCCCACTCTCTCAACCTGTCCAAATCCTGCAGAATCCCTGCTTTCTCTACACGACCGGCCCTACACCTATTTTAGTATCACCCGCAAAGCGTGCTACAAAGCTTTCAATCCTCTCGTCCAAATCATTGATATACAACGTGAAGGTGGCATAGAGAGAGAGGATTAGAGGGAGTGAGAAAGAGAGAGTGTGAGAGAACCACCAGGAGAGCGAGAGATCGAGAGTGACAGAGAGAGGCAGACACTAGTGGAAAGAAATACAGTGAACGAGAGAGAATGGTGGAGATAGGTAGAAGGTTTTAGCAAACGGCATTGAAAGAGAAAGCGCCGACACTTCCAGAACGCTACTATTCACTGGAAACCAGCCAGAAAAAAAGCCCACTTTATTGCCACTTCTTGCCTTCTGCCATGTAGCGAACGTGCTATCCATGGTAGTATCTGCCCTCTGATACCGTGGGCTCTCATCTTCCTAAGCAGCCTAACGTGTGGCACCTCATCCAAGGCTTTCTGAAAATCTAAGTAAACAGCATCTACTGACTTTCCTTTGACTGCCCTGCTATTTATTTCTTGAAAGAATTCCAGCAAACTTGTCAAGCAATACCTCCACTTAACAAGGCCATGCTGACTTCGGTCTATTAATGCATCGACTTCTCAGTACTCCGTAATCTCATCCCTTATAAATGGCTCTAAAATCTTACCAACCACCGAAGTCAGACTAACCGGCCAAAGAACAATCCTGGCAATAGTTATTCCTGAAGTGTCACTATCAATGCCTTCCTAATCTCCAAAGCCACCTTTTCCTGAAACCTAGTGTACAGTCCATCCGGCCCAGATCACCTATTCACCTTTGGCCCTTTCAGCCACTTCACAAACTTCCACCCTCTGACTCTCTTGAATTTCACGCACGTTGCTGGTGTCTTTGCTGTGAAGACTTTTGCAAATATCTCAAGGAGTATGAATGTGGATACATCTCCCGGGTCTGATCAGTTATATCCGCGATTAGTGTGACAATAGACAATAGACAATAGATGCAGGAGTAGGCCATCTGCCCTTCGAGCCAGCACCACCATTCAATGTGATCACATATGATCAGCCACATGCAGCACCCCGTTCCTGCCTTTTTCACACAGAGAGTTGTGAGTCAGTGAAATTCTCTGCCTCAGAGGGTGGTGGAGGCGGTCCTCGGGACCCTTCAAGAGAGAGTTAGAAGGGCTCTTCAGGATAGCGGAGTTGGGGGATATGTGTAGAAAGCAGGAACCGGGTACTGATTTTGGTTGATCAGCCATGATCACATTGATTGGCGGTGCTGGCACGAAGGGCCGAATGGCCTACTCCTGCACCTATTGGCTATTGTATATACTCCTTGCTTAATGCCAGCTTAATGATTGAGTTGCCGGGCTGTAGTTCTGTGAGCTGCAGCGCTCAGTATCTGCGTGCAAGTAGCTGACTGTCCACAGCGTAGATTCCAACGCCACATCCCTCAGAACCGTGGACGGCCTGGCTTCTGAAACCAAGACCAACCGGGTTGACAACCACGACCGTTATTAACCACGCACAAAGGCGGTTTAAAATTCTAGTTAACCATTTCTGCTACAGGGAATACAGTAACGCGGATAGGATTTGAACATCACCTGGAGGAATTCTTTCTGCGGCATTCCTTATTTTTCCTCCTGTCCGCTGTTACTCACTTTTTATTATTTATTATGTCAAGACTGGAGACAAAACTAATTTCCTTAGGTTCTGATGTGTCTATCTACCCGAGCACGGGAGTATTTCAACATGGATACAATTCAAGCCAACCGGAAGTTTGCTAGCAGACATGAAGTGACACACATGGCGTCCTGGTGTCATCGCAACAACCTGGAGCTCAATGCTCTTAAGACAGTGGAATTGATTGTAGACTTTAGTAGAGCTCCCGCTCCCCTCACCTCACTCACCATCAACACCACCACAGTCACATATGTGGAGTCTTTTAGATTATGTTAGAGCAGGGGTCGGCCACATACGGCCCCCAGAATCACATCTGTGGAGTTCCTGGGAACCATCATCTCTGAGGACATTAAATGGGGGGCTACCATGGATTCCAAAGTCAAAAAGGCACAACCATATAACCATATAACAATTACAGCACGGAAACAGGCCATCTCGGCCCTACAAGTCCGTGCCGAACAACTGTTTTCCCTTAGTCCCACCTGCCTGCACTCATACCATAACCCTCCATTCCCTTCTCATCCATATGTCTTTCCAATTTATTTTTAAATTATACCAACGAACCTGCCTCCACCACTTCCACTGGAAGCTCATTCCTCACCGCTACCACTCTCTGAGTAAATAAGTTCCCCCTCATGTTACCCCTTAATTCTGAAGTCATGTCCTCTTGTTTGAAACTTCCCTATTCTCAAAGGGAAAAGCTTGTCCACATCAACTCTGTCTATCCCTCTCATCATTTTAACGACCTCTATCAAGTCCCCCCTTAACCTTCTGCGCTCCAGAGAATAAAGACCTAACTTATTCAACCTTTCTCTGTAACTTAGTTGTTGAAACCCAGGCAACATTCTAGTAAATCTCCTCTGTACTCTCTCTATTTTGTTGACATCCTTCCTATAATTAGGCGACAAAAATTGTACTCCATACTCCAGATTTGGTCTCACCAATGCCTTGTACAATTTTAACATTACATCCCAGCTTCTGTACTCAATGCTCTGATTTATAAAGGCTAGCATACCAAAAGCTTTCTTTACCACCCTATCTTTATGATATTCCACCTTCAAGGAACTATGCACGGTTATTCCCAGATCCCTCTGTTCAACTGTATTCTTCAATTCCCTACCATTTACCATGTACGTCCTATTTTGATTTGTCCTGCCAAGGTGTAGCACCTCACATTTATCAGCATTAAACTCCATTAAACAACAGATGATGTACTTCCTGCGGCAGCTGAAAAGGCACAATCTGCCAAAAGCAATGATGGTCCAATTCTATACGGCCATCGTAGAGTCTGTCCTCGCCGTCTCCATCATGGTCTGATTTGGCTCACCGACCAAGCACGCCAACCGGAGGCTGCAGCGAGTCGTCCGATCAGCTGAGAAGGTCATTGGCTGCAACCTTGTCTCCATTGATGAACTGTACACTGCAAGGGCCAGGAAGCGAGCGGGTATGATAATCTCTGATTCCTCTCACCCTGGCCACAAAGTCTTTGAATCACTTCCCTCTGGAAGACGACCACAGCCAGACAGAAAATCAACTTTTTTCCACGAGTGGTAGCTCTACTCAAGAAACAAAAATCTGTCGCCTCCTTTTGCTCTGGTAGAGGCCCGTAGAGGGCGTCCACCGTCATGACCGCACCCGCCCTCACCGCTGCCAGCAGCGACATTGAACACAAGAGACGCGTACACGAGATCTGGCAGCGTCACGCGTGAGCGTAACCGCCTCCATTACTCCGGTTCTGGAGGCGGGGAGGGCGTCATGTGTTGGGCTGAGCCAATTTGATATCGAACCGCCGTGGTTCGGGCCCGAGCTCTTGCGTGAACCGGGTGTGATCTGGGCCAACTAATTACTGGGCCATCGTGGGGTTGACGTACACAGGATATGGTGGTTGAAGTTCGCGAGCGACGGGGCTGCATCGTATAATTATTAAACGGAGTGTTTACACAAGCGTGGACCTCCGCAACACACTCTATAGAAGAAGAAAGCGATAGTACTTGAAACTCAACTGTAATTCCAAACTCACTTTCCACTTTCACCACTTACGAATCATAACATATCTTCATAACAAGAGGAGTTGAGTATAGGAGCAAAGTGGTCATTCTGCAGTTGTATAGGCCCCAAGAGAGCCCACACCTGGAGCAATGCGTGCAGTTTTCGTCTCCTAATTTGAGGAAGGATATTCTTGCTATTGAGGGTGCATTGTATATTCACGAGGCATGTGCCGAGAGAATGGAGCGGTTGGGCTGTTGTACTCTGGAATTTAGAAGGATGAGAGGGCATCTCATTGAAACATATAAGATTATTAAGGGTTTGAACACGCTGGAGGCAGTAAACAAGTTTCCGATGTTGGGTGAGTCCGGCGCCAGAGGCCACAGTTTAAGAATAAGGGATAAGGCATTTAGAACGGAGATGATGAAACACTTTTTCACCCAGAGAGTTGTGAGTCTGTGGAATTATCTGCCTCAGAGAACGGTGGAGGCCGGTTCTATGGATACTTCCAAGAGAGAGCTTGATAGGGCTCTTAAAACCAACGGAATCAGAGGATAAGGGGAGAAGGCCAATTCTGGGGTATGGTGTACAATTTTGGTCGCCAGATTATAGGAAATATCTCAACAAAATAGAGAGAGTACAGAGGAGATTTACTAGAATGTTGCCTGGGTTTCAGCAACCAGGTTACAGAGAAAGGTTGAACAAGTTAGGTCTTTATTCTTTGGAGCGCGGAATGTTAAGGGGGACTTGATAAAGGTATTTTAAATGATGAGAGGGGTAGACAGAGTTGACGTGGTTAAGCTTTTTCCATTGCGAAGGGAAGATTCAAGCAAGAGAACATGATTTGGGAATTAAGGGACAGAGGTTTAGGGGTAACATGAGGGGGTACTTCTTTACTCAGAAAGTGGTAGCTGTGTGGAATGAGCATCCAGTGGAAGTGGTGGAGGCAGGTTCGATTTCATCATTTAAAAATAAATTGGATTGGTATATGGGCGGGAAATGAATGGAGGGTTATGGTCTAAGTGCAGGTAGATGGGACTAGGTGAGAATAGGTGTTCGACGGACTAGAAGGGCCGAGATGGCCTGTTTCCGTGCTGTAATTGTTATATGGATATATGGTTATAAGGCAGGAACGGGGGCTGGGGTACTGTTTCTGGATGATCAGCCATGATCCCATTGAATGGCAGTGCAGGCTCGAAGGGCCGAATGCCCTACTTTTGTATATATTGTCTATTGTCTATTGTCTAATGAATTGTGGTTTGCAATTTCGCTTCAAGCCCGGAGTTCCAACATACGCACGGCGTCAGGAAGTGGAACCACGGCAGCGGCGGTGGAAGCATCTTGTCCGGGAACATTACCATCTGGTTTGGGAATTGCTCTGCCAAGGACAAGAAGGCTCTGCAGAGAGTAGTGCGTTCGGCCCAACGCACTATGGGAACTTCACTTGCCCCCCTGCAGGAACTATACATCAGGAGGTACAACTCCAGAGCCAACAATATCATGAGAGACCCCTTCCACCCCTGCAACGGACTGTTCCAGCTGCTACGGTCAGGCAAACGCCTCCATTGCCATGCGGTGAGAACAGAGAGGTTGAGAAGGAGTTCCTTCCCAGAGGCCATTCGGGCTGTAAACGCCTATCTCACCAGGGACTAACTCTACTGAACGTTTTTCCTTCCATTATTTATTATGTAAAGGTATATGTGTGTTTATGATTGTGTTTATAGTTTGTTTGGTTGTTTGTCTTTTTGCACAAAAGTCCGCGAGCATTGCCACTTTCATTTCACTGCACATCTCGTATGTGTATGTGAAAAATAAACTTGACTTGACTTGACTTGACTTGATGGCACCTGTTGGAAAACAAGAAACCAAGTTGTTGAGGAACCGGCTGAATTGGTTGGTTTTGTTATTCCAATTATGTCCACTGGAGGACTCGCTGTCCCACATCCGTCCATTGCCTCTGAATCTGGTTAATGTGAGACATGATCAGCCCACCGTGTGATTGGCCGTAGTTCAGATCCATCAACTCAAGACGAATGTCCGTATGAATGATAGAAACTGACAGACGTGTGAGTGGAAGAATCTCAAAATTCACGCCCTCGCCGACTGTAGGATGGCGACATCACGGGATGGAACAACAGTTGCATCAGGCCAAGAAATGGTCTGGAGAAATCAGTGCAGGCCTTGAGATTTATTCACAATAAATGCCACCCCAATTATTTTGTACACGACAAACTCGCAGGCAATTGAAGGAAACTGTAAAGTGTCTGAAAGTCTCTGAGATGTCGAGATTCCCGTTTATGTATTATGTTTAGCCGCTCATTCAAGCAGTTCATTCCAGCACATTGTTATCTATCTATCTATCTATCTATCTATCTATCTATCTATCTATCTATCTATCTATCTATCTATCTATCTAGCTATCTATCTATCATCTATCTATCTATCTATCTAGCTATCTTCTATCTAGCTATCTATCTAATCTATCTATCTATCTATCTATCTATCTATCTATCTATCTACTATCTATCTATCTTCTATCTATCTATCTATCTATCTATCTATCTATCTATCTATCTATCTATCGACCTACCTATCGTATCTATCTATGTATCTAAAACTCTCATCTTGTCCTCTTCCGGTTTGCGTTTCGTTTTCATTTCCTTTTTTCGCCAACTGATTCGCCTTCACCTGTGCTGCAAGCGCACCAGGTTTTGTTCGATCGTGGAATGCAACAAAAGTTAGGAAGGTTTATGTTCTTCTCTCCTTCATCTCTCCTGACGCCCTTTCTGGCTCCCGCTGTCATTTACCGGCGGCGAGGTGAAGATAGCCGAAGGATCGGAGTGAGCAGAGTGTGGAGAGTGGGTGGGGCGATTACCACCACGTCGAGCCGCTGAGCTTGAACCGCTGAGCCGGAGAACCGCTGAGCCCGAGAACCGCTGAGCCCGAGAACCGCTGAGCCCGAGAACCGCTGAGCCCGAGAACCGCTGAGCCCGAGAACCGTTGAGCCCGAGAACCGCTGAGCCCGAGAACCGCTGAGCCCGAGAACCGTTGAGCCCGAGAATCGTATAGGTGCACAGAGTCTCTTGCGCAGAGTAGGTGAATCGCGGACCAGAGATATGGCTTTAAGATGAATAGAAAACGATTTAATAGTAATCTGAGGGGTAACTTTTGCCAGAGGAGGTAGTTGAGGCTGGGACAATACCACAGTTAAAGAAACAGTTGGACAGGTACATGATACGGACAGGTTTGGAGGAATATGGTCTAAACGCGGGCAGATGGGACTAGTGCAGCCGAGACATAACCATATAACCATATAACAATGACAGCACTGAAACAGGCCATCTCGACCTTTCTAGTCCGTGCCGAACACGTATTCTCCCCTAGTCCCATATACCTGCGCTCAGACCATAACCCTCCATTCCTTTCCCGTCCATATAACTATCCAATTTATTTTTAAATGATAAAAACAAACCTGCCTCCACCACCTTCACTGGAAGCTCATTCCACACAGCCACCACTCTCTGAGTAAAGAAGTTCCCCCTCATGTTACCCCTAAACTTCTGTCCCTTAATTCTCAAGTCATGTCCCCTTGTTTGAATCTTCCCTACTCTCAGTGGGAAAAGCTTATCCACGTCAACTCTGCCTATCCCTCTCATCATTTTAAAGACCTCTATCAAGTCCCCCCTTAACCTTCTGCGCTCCAAAGAATAAAGCCCTAACTTGTTCAACCTTTCTCTGTAACTTAGTTGCTGAAACCCATGCAACATTCTAGTAAATCTCCTCTGTACTCTCTCTATTTTGTTGACATCCTTCCTATAATTAGGCGACCGAAATTGTACCCCATTCTCCAGAATTGGCCTCACCAATGCATTGTACAATTTCAACATTACATCCTAACTTCTATACTCAATGCTCTGATTTATAAAGGCCAGCACACCAAAAGCTTTCTTTACCACCCTATCTACATGAGATTCCACTTTCAGGGAACTGTGCACAGTTATTCCCAGATCCCTCTGTTCACCTGCATTCTTCAATTCCCTACCATTTACCATGTACGTCCTATTTTGATTTGTCCTGCCAAGATGTAGCACCTCACACTTATCAGCATGAAATTCCATCTGCCATCTTTCAGTCCACTCTTCCAACTGGCATAAATCTCTCTGTAGACTTTGAAAATCTACTTCATTATCCACAACCCCACCTATCTTAGTATCATCTGCATACTTACTAATCCAATTTACCACACCATCATCCAGATCATTGATGTACATGACAAACAACAGTGGACCCAACACAGATCCCTGTGGCACCCCACTAGTCACTGGCCTCCAACCTGACAAACAACCATCCACCATTACTCTCTGGCATCTCCCATTCAGCCACTGTTGAATCCATCTTGCTACTCCACCAATAATACCCAACCATTGAACTTTCTTAACCAACCTTCCATGAGGAACCTTGTCAAAGGCCTTACTGAAGTCCATATATACAACATCCACTGCTTTACCCTCAACATGGGCCGGTGTGGGCAATTTGCGCCGAATGGCCTGTTTCCAGTCTCTGACTATGACTTTGGACCGCACTCGCCTAAGCCGGTAAAATGGCCCCTACAATGCTTGTCCCATTTGCCAGTTTTGCAAGTACATTCGTCGCAATGTTTCTTCGCCAGTTGCCTTTCTGAATGAATTTGTTTACCGAGTTGCTGCGGTAGCGGCCTCTACAATGGCCTCTGACAAGGAATCGTGTCCGCTTGGAGGGGCTGCGGTGTCTAGTGGAGTGGCACGTGTGTGTGGCGGAGGACCAGACGGCATATGTGTAGAGGAGCAGGCATGAGAGGCAGATAGAAGAGAGCCAACCGTGTCTGGCCGAGCGACAGGCGTGTCTGGCGGAAGGCCAGGCGTGTGTGGAGGAGAGGCTGACGTGTCTGGCGAAAGTCTGGCGTGTTTGACGGAGAGGGAAACTGACGGAGAGGGAGACTGAATGATAGGCGTGGACATGTCTGCCGGAGGGGAGCTATGCGGAGGGGTCGTGTCTGGCGGTGGGTATTGGGAAAAAATCTTCTACGGCATGAACAGCGTTGCCCCTGCCTCCTACAATATCCCAGCCTGAATGTTCCCCTGCGATCCGCCAATACATTCGTGGAGACCACTCCCCCCCCCCCCCCCCCACCCCCCCCCCCCCCCCCCCCCAACAACAACGGTTCCGGGTCCGTTGCAGTTGGGGATGCAGATTTGTGTTTATTATTATTGCGTACACCGCGCTAATCGTAAAGGTTAGTGTTTTCATGTTCTGAAATAAAAAAGATACACAATACGTAAATACAATCGTATCAATAGACAATACACAATACGTGCAGGAGTAGGCCATTCGGCCCTTCGAGCCAGCACCGCCATTTAATGTGATCATGGCTGATCATCCACAATCAACATCCCCGTTCCTGCCTTCTCCCCATACCCCCTGACTCAGCTATTTTTCAGAGCCCTATCTAGCTCTCTTTTGAAAGCATCCAGCGAACCTACCTCCACCTGAGGCAGACAATTCCACAGACTCACCACTCTCTGTGAGAAAAAAGTGTCACCTCGTCTCCATTATAAATGGCTTACTCCTTATTTTTAAACTGTGCACCTGGTTCTGGACTCCCCCAACATCGGGAACATGTTTCCTGCCTCTAGCGTGTCCAAGCCCTTAACAATCTTATATCTTTCAATGAGATCCCCTCTCACCCTTCTAAACTCCAGAGTGTACAAGCCCAGCTGCTCCATTCTCTCAGCATATGACAGTCCCGCCATCCAGGGAATTAACCTTGTAAACCTACGCTGCACCTCCTCAATTGCAAGAATGTCCTTCCTCAAACTAGGGGACCAAAACTGCACACAATACTCCTGGTGTGGTCTCACTAGCACTCTATATAACTGCAGAAATACCTATTTGCTCCTATATTCGATTCCTCTTGTTATAAAGGCCAACATTCCATTCGCTTTCTTCACTGACTGAATGTACCTACATGCTTACGTTCGTAGACTGATGTACAAGGACCCCCACCCCCAGATCCCCTTGTACTTCCCTTTTTCCCAACTTGACGCAATGTAGATAGTAATCTGCCTTCCTGTTTTTGCTACCAAAGTGGATAACCTGACATTTATCCATATAACCATGTAACAATTACAGCACGGAAACAGGCCATCTCGGCCTTTCTAGTCCGTACAGAAATCTTACTCTCACCTAGTCCCATCTACCTGCACTCAGACCATAACCGTCCATTCCTTTCCCGTCCATATACGTATCAAATGTATTTTTAAATGATAAAATCGAACCTGCCTCCACCACTTCCAATGGAAGCTCATTCCACACAGCTACCACTCTCTGAGTAAAGATGTTCCCCTTCATTTTACCCCTAAACTTCTGTCCCTTAATTGTCAAATCATGTCCTCTTGTTTGAATCTTCCCTAATCTCAATGGAAAAAAACGTATCCACGTCAACTCTGTCTACCCCTCTCATAATTTTAAAGACCTCTATCAAGTCCCCCCTTAATCTTCTGCGCTCCAAAGAATAAAGACCTAACCTTTCGCTGTAACTTAGGTTCTGAAACCCAGGAAGCATTCTAGTAAATCTCCTCTATACTCTCTCTCTATTTTGTTGACATATTTCCTATAATTTGGCGACCAAAATTGTACACTATACTCCAGAATTGGCCTCACCAATGCCTTGTACAATTTTACCATTACATTCCAACCTAACTACTCAATGCTCTGATTTATAAAGGCCAGCACACAAAAAGCATTCTTTACCACCCTATCTGCATGAGATTCCACCTTCAGGGAACTATGCACAGTTATTCCTAGAGTCCTCTGTTCAACTGCATCCCTCAATTCGCTACCACTTACCATGTACGTCCTATTTTGATTTTTCCTGCCAAGATGTAGCACCTCACACTTATCAGCATTAAACTCCATCTGCCATCTTTCAGCCCACTCTTCCAAATGGCCTAAATATCTCTGTAGACTTTGAAAATCTACTTCATTATCCACAACACCACCTACTGCAGTAGTAAGTACCATCTGCATACTTACTAATCGAATTTACCACACCATCATCCAGATCATTGATGTATATGACAAACAACAATGGGCCCAACACAGGTTCCCGAGGCACCCCACGAGTCACTGGCCTCCAACCTGACAAACAGCCATCTCCCATTCAGACACTGTTGAATCCATCTTGCTACTCCACCATTAATACTAAACAATTGAACCTTCTTAACCAACCTTCCATGTGGAACCTGTCAAAGGCTTTACTGAAGTCCATATAGACAACATCCACCGCTTTACCCTCATCAATTTCCCTAGTAACCTCTTCAAAAAATTCAAGAAGATTAGTCAAACAAGACGTTCCAAGCACAGGTCCATGTTGACTGTTCCTAATCAGACCCTGTTTATCCAGATGATTATATATATTATCTCTAAGTATCCTTTCCATTAATTTGCCCACCACTGACGTCAAAACTAACAGGTCTATAATTGCTAGGCTTACTCTTAGAACCCTTTTTAAACAATGGAACAACATGCGCAGTACGCCAATCCTCCGGCACCATTCCCGTTTCAAATGACATTCGAAATATTTCTGACATAGCCCCTACAATAAGTTCCCTCAATGTCCTAGGGAATATCCTGTCAGGACCTGGAGACTTGTCCATTTTTATATTTTTCAAAAGTGTCAGTACTTTGTAGCGGCACCATACGTGGTGAATAAATGTGAGACGTCAAGCCGGTTCAAATAGTCGTTTATTCAGTGGTGACACGTTAGGTTGGTGCGCTAACTATAATACAATGTTGATGTAGCTGAGCGAGGTTGTTATCTCGGGCTCAGCTACCTGTCGACTCCTCAAGGTCTCGAGGTGAGAGACCTTAAGTACCAGGACACTCCCTTTAGTCCATGACGTCACGTGCCCGCCCTCATATCTCCTGACGAGGGATCGAACATGAGTGGCCCGTGTTTAGGCTGACGCCACAACTTCCTCTTCTTTGAATCTCATAGTTTCCTTAGCTACTCTACTTATTTCCCTTACCCCACATAATTCAATATCCTTCTCCTTGGTGGATAACGAAGAAAATAAAGTGTTCAATATCTCCCACATCGCTTTTGGCTCTGCAGATTGCTGTCCACCCTGACTCTCTAATGGACCAATTCTATTCCTCGTTATCCTTTTGCTATTAATATAGCTGTAGAAACTCTTTGGATTTACTTTCACCTTACTTGCCAAAGCAACCTCATATCTTCTTGTAGCTTTTCTAATTTATTTCTTAAGATTCGTTTTACCTTCTTTATACTCCTCAAGTACCGCATTTACTCCATGCTGTCTATAATTATTGTAGATCACTCTCTTTTTCCGAACCGTGTCCAATTTCCCTTGAAATCCATGGCTCTTTCCAATTATTACTTTCCTTCAACCGAACAGGGACATAAGATTCTGAACTCTTAAAATGTCACTTTTAAATGTCCTCCATTTCTCTTCTACATCCTTCTCATAAAACAAATGTCCCAATTCACTCATTTTATATCCTTTCGCATCTCCTCAAAGTTAGCCTTTCTCCAATTAAAAATCCCAAACCTTGGTCCAGTTCTGACCTTCTCCATAATTATATTGAAACTAATGGTATTGTGATCACTGGACCCGAAGTGCTCCCCAACACATACCTCCACCACCTGACCTGTCTCATTTCCTAACAGGAGGTCCAGCACTGCCCCTTCTCTAGTAGGCACCTCTATGTATTGCTGCAAAAACTATCCTGCATACATTTACAAATTCCAAACCATCCAACCCGTTTACAGAATGTGGTTCACAGTCTATGTGTGGAACATTGAAATCTCCCACAATCACTACCTTGTGCTTACTACTAATATCTGCTATCTCCTTACATATTTGCTCTTCTGATTCTACTATTCCTACAAATAAACTAAAACTTCTAAGCCCTCTCTAAATACTTGCATCCTGCAGCAGAGAACATATCAGAACGCTGTAGGTAAGGCAGCATTTGTGGTGTATGTATCCTAATGGCTCCTGTCACCAGACCTCTTCGTGCTCTCGACGCAAAACGCCGTTAGTCTGTGCCCTGCACGGATGTGTCCCGCCCCACAGAGATCCTCCATCAATTTATGTTTTCTCGCATTGTTTAGTCCGATTCAGATCATCTGCTGCAAAACTAACGTGGTCAGATATGGTGAGAAATGCATTCCGTGTAAATGAGTCGTACGACTGAAAAAGGGGGCAGTTGTCGGACATCTGACACTGCGCAATAGTAGAAGAATGAAGACAAGACAGAAAACGATCTGTGGAGATGATCCATGTGTTTCAATCAAGCTTTGATTACACAGTCATAGAGTCATACAGTGCGGCAACGGGCCCTAATGTCTGCCCGCGTTTGTTCCCTGTCCCTCCAAACCTGTCCTATCCATTTACCTGTCCAACTGTTTCTTAAATGGGGGATAGTCTATGCTAAATGTTGGGATAGACCCACCTCCTGTCGCTCTCTGTTCGCGGAGACAAGCCCAAAAAGTATGTAATTTCCCGGTGTGAAGTTTCAAACGAAATTTCTATTCATTTTGATTCGTCCCCCGAACTTCTAGTTGTCGACCGGGTGTGTTGCCTGTGGGCCAATCATACTCTTCAGATCAGAATGCCACTCACTAAGGTGTAGAACACCATCCGTTTTTAGATTGGATAGCTACTCCTCATTTAAATGTTAATATCAAAACATTCGTCTGGATGGCGTGCTACAAATTTGCTCTTTATTCCTCACTGGATGAATTCATCGAGTTACGATGGAGAGATTCGTGGATCCGCCACCTCATAGCCTCCAGCCCCCTCCCCCTCTGAACCATGTTCTACGGTTATGTTATCCCATAAACGGCGAGGATGCTGCCATCTTCTCAGGTTTAGTCCCACATTTTGCAGATATGTCATGTACATTAATGATCTGGACGATGGTGTGGTAAATTGGATTAGTAAGTATGCAGATGATACTAAGATAGGTGGGGTTGCGGGTAATGAAGTAGAGTTTCAAAGTCTACAGAGAGATTTATGCCAGTTGGAAGAGTGGGCTGCAAGATGGCAGATGGAGTTTAATGCTGATAAGTGTGAGGTGCTACATCTTGGCAGGACAAATCAAAATAAGACGTACATGGTAAATGGTAGGGAATTGAAGAATGTAGGTGAACAGAGGGATCTGGGAATAACTGTGCACAGTTCCCTGAAAGTGGAATCTCATGTAGATAGGGTGGTAAAGAAAGCTTTTGGTGTGCTGGCCTTTATAAATCAGAGCATTGAGTATAGAAGTTGGGATGTAATGTTAAAATTGTACAAGGCATTGGTGAGGCCAATTCTGGAGTATGGTGTACAATTTTGTTCGCCTAATTATAGGAAGGATGTCAACCAAATAGCGAGAGTACAGAGGAGATTTACTAGAATGTTGCCTGGGTTTCAGCAACTAAGTTACAGAGAAAGGTTGAACAAGTTAGGGCTTTATTCTTTGGAGCGCAGAAGGTTAAGGGGGGACTTGATAGAGGTTTTTAAAATGATGAGAGGGATAGACAGAGTTGACGTGGAAAAGCTTTCCCACTGAGAGTAGGGAAGATTCAAACAAGGGGACATGACTTGAGAATTAAGGGACTGAAATTTAGGGGTAACATGAGGGGGAACTTCTTTACTCAGAGCAATGTTAGCTGTGTGGAATGAGCTTCCGAGTGAAGGTGGTGGAGGCAGGTTCGTTTTTATCATTTAAAAATAAATTGGATAGTTATATGGATGGGAAAGGAATGGAGGGTTATGGTCTGAGCGCAGTATAATGGGACTAGGGGAGATTATGTGTTCGGCACGGACTAGAAGGGTCGAGATGGCCTGTTTCCGTGCTGTAATTGTTATATGGTTATATGGTTATATGGTTATATGCGGTATTGAAACCGTTACCATATTTGAAATGCGATTCGACGGGGGCATTGGTAGGAAAGGTGAAACTGCAAGTAGGAGAATCGCGGGCAAATGTGACTAGCGTTGACTGGGCATCTCGGTTAGCCGGGACGAGTTGAGCATAGGGCCAGATTCACTGCTGCATGACTATGACTGGGACTGAGAATAGTCAGTTAGATGCTCAGTGACCTGTACTAGTTGTGTATGTGTGTGGTGAGAACAAATGGGCAGTTTAATTTGAGTATGCAGAGAACAAAGTGGGATGAATGAAAATGGTTGGATTGTCGGCGTGGGTGGGTGGCTCAAATATCCTGTTTGCGTGTTGTATGAAATTCAGATTGTAAATGGGCACGCATTGCTCTCAGTGGGAATTTAACCGCGTTTATCAGTTCACCTCTGAATTTACTCTGAGTCGCCACGTAAATACACGTGTTAGTGCAGGTACTGAGCAGCTGCAGGAACATCGACGTGACCCTCGTGATATAGTAATAACCGGTAGGGGAGCTGTCATATCCGGTCTTCGCAATACTAGTAAAGATGGAAAAGACAACTTGTGTTGCCCACAGGAGTATGAAAGTGCCCGTGATACTAAAGAGTAAAACAATGGATTTCCTGCGGTTCTCCATCTCCGGGTCCTTCTCTCCTGTTGCTGCGGCCCCGGAGACCCCTGCGGACTCTGCTGGCCGCTACAATCCGCCTGACCGTCAGCACATTGAGCAGAAGAATCAGAAAGAACGGGATACAAGGGACTAGAACGCTGTGTGTGACACCATACGCGACCCATGCAGACGACGTATAGAAGGTGGGTTTGGTGTAGCAACCCCAGGGAAGATTATCAAACACGTTGCCAGGAGTTATCGTAAAACACCGAGGGACGTTTTCCAAACAGCCCAGCACACTCACTGCCCCGATAACCACAGCCGCCGTTCTCTCAGTGCAATATCTTGTTTTCAGCTTCTCACAACAAATAGTCACAAACCGATCGAAGGTGAATGCCACCGTCAGCCAGACAGAGACCGCGGTGTTTGTAAAGATGAAGTAATAGATAGTCGTGCACACGGGAGTATGTTCAGAAAAGAATACGGGAAGTGAATTAGAATAGTCTGTCGCAGAGAAAACGGATCGGTGATGCCGACCAGGAGATCAGACCGCTGCCATGGCCACCAGGTAGAGAGTGATGCATTTTGGAGAGACCGCATTTACCTCGACAGAGAATCACAATCGCCAACAAGTTCACTGTGAAGGAGAGAAGAGATATTACTGACACAAGACCCGCATAAAGTGTTCTGTGGAACATTGGCTGCATGGAAGGTTTTCAAACTTGGATGCGTTGATCAAATGACCTTTATCCCCGAAAAAGTTGAGAGACTACAGTCTTTGGACCACGGTGTCCCACGCAAACTAATCAAAACACCAATGTATATGACGTTCACAGCTTTTAATTCTCCCCACATTCTTATCAACCGTTCCCCAGATTGTCGCATCCATTTACACTATTAGTCCCATGTACAGTAGTTACAGAAACCATTAATAGGCAGGTCAATTGCAGGGGGAGGAAACAAGAGCACAGCCAGTAGCGCGCGGCGTCGGAGCACGAACGATTGCTCTTATAGCACGGGAGGTACAGATTGAACCTGTGTCTCCGGACGTGTGTGACCCGGGCAGTACTGACTGTGGCACGGTTGGCGAAGTTGTACAGATACATCTGCGGAATAAATTCGAATTTACAGATCGTCCGAAGGAGAGGATATCAAGATACATAACATTAACTGATATAATATCACGTGACAGCAATTGTTTTCTTATGAATTAACGCAAATTAAAGTCGTGACACTTTCATAGAATCAGAAACCAGCTCGGACATTCACTTGCTTTATCTCTTGAGCTGTAGCATTACAGGTCTAAAGCGGGACTATGATTCACGCAGCGACGAGTGCAGAAAATATATCGATTATATATTCAGTTAAGCAGGTCTGTCCGAGTGGGAAGAGATGTAATTTCACTAACTGGTTTCAGACTATCCACGGAAGGAGCCCAAGTGCCATTCTCTCAGCTCCTGGTCCAAATATCCAGGGTCAGGGTCCTCTATTTTGAAGAAGGACATTCTTGCTATTGAGGTGCAGCGTATGTTTACAAGGTTAATTCCTAGGATGGCAAGACTGCCATATGCTGAGAGAATGGAGCGCTGGGCTTGTTCGAGCCTGGTCTAGAGTTTAGAAGGATAGGAGGGGATCTTAATGAAACATGTAAAATTATTAAGGGTTTGGGCAAGCTGGAGGCAGAAAACATGATCCCGATGTTGGGGGAGTCCAGACGCAGGGGGCCACAGTTTAAGAATAAGAGGTAAGCCATTTAGAACGGAGACAAGGAAACACTTTTCCACACAGAGAGTTGCGAGTCTGTGGAATTCTCTGCCTCAGGGGTCGGTTCTCTGGATACTTTCAAGAGAGAGCTAGATGGACTCTTAAGCTAGCGGAGTGAGGGGATATGGGGTAAAGGCAGGAACGGGTACTGATTGAGGATGATTAGCCATGACCACAATGAATGACGGTGGTGGCTCGAAGGCCAAATGGTCTTCTCCTGCACCTATTGTCTATTGTCCAGTGCGGTTATCTGATACCTGCTCTCTGGTCAGGGCTCTGAACGGCGCAATCAGTCCAAAGATTTACCCAGACCAGATTAAACAACGGCATGACGTGCACATTGCGGCAGTTACAGTAAGAAAAACGGAATTAAAGTAAAGAAGTGAATTATTGAAACAGAAGTGCACGGAATGCGCCGGAGTACAACGGAATGTCTCACAGCTAATGCAAGTACATGGAAATTAAAGACAAAACAAATTACCGAAAACAGCGACAACCGCTATTACAGGGTATATATATCTTCAATTCGATAGATCAATGGATATTCCATAGCAGAAGACACAATTAACTACTGCGGCTCCATCATCGGTCACGCTGTAGCTCTATGGCGATGCCTTCTGGTGGGCACCGAGATATATAGAGAGCGATATTTCTCCAGCGACATGGGCTCATACCTGCTGATTGTCATTAGTGACACTCACAGAACAAACAACTTGCATCACAGCCATTGACTGCACCATGGGAGATTACAAGCAAATAATTGAAGGATCGAGTAAAAATAAAACACAAACGAGTCGCTGAAGAAGGACTCCGAATAACGGATGCGATCCGAAACGTCACCTGTACATGTTCACAAAAAATGTTGCACGATCCCTTGAGTTACTCCAGCACTTTTCTTCGATGAAAATAAGAAATAATGATTTCCAGTGAAAGAATGATGGTTATTTCATTTAATGTTGGTGTGCTTTCGATGATTTTTCTCCAGGGCTTCAGACTGAATTATAAATGTATCTAAACTACCACACTGAATCTTCCGGTACATGCAAACCAATCTCCCACTGCAACGTTCCATCTTTTATTGCGAAAATAAAGCATTATTTATTTCTGGCGAACTTGCAATAGGGTCAATAGACAATAGACAATAGGTGCAAGAGTAGGCCATTTGGTCCTTCCAGCCAGCACCTCCATTTAATGTGATCATGGCTTATTATCCCCAATCAGTACCCCGTTTATGCCTTCTGCCCATGTTCCCTGACTCCTCTGTCTTAAGAGCCCTATTTAGCTCTCTCTTGAAAGTATCCAGAGAACCGGCTTCCACCGGCCCTCAGTGGCAAAGAATTCCACAGACACGCAACTCTCAATGTGAAGATTGTTTTCATCGTTTCCGTTCTAAATGGCTAACCCCTATTCTCAAACTGTGTTTGACCCCTGGATCTGGACTTCCCGTTCACAGAAAGTATTAGTCTCAGTACTTCTTAAATGTGGTGACAGTCACGGCGACCACCATCCTCTCAGGAATTGCACTGGCCCCATAGCAGAAGCATCCACGTCGCGGCGCTGGAAACTGGAAGTATCCCGAGCTAATTCTGCTACCACCATCATCATCTTTCGACTCCACAATCAAAAAGGTACAACAGATTGATTGAATTGAATTGAATCCTTTATTTGTCATTCAGACCTTTCGGTCTGAACGAAATGCTGTTGCCTGCAGCCATACATGTAATAATAACAAAACACAATAAACACAAATTAACATCCACCACAGTGAGTTCACCGAACACCTCCTCACTGTGATGGAGGCAAAAGTCTTAGAGTTACTGTCTCTTCCCTCCTCTTCTCCCTCTGCGCCGAGGCGATACCCCACCGGGCGATGGCGGCCCGGGGGTGGTCGAAGCTGCCCGCAGCTGTTGCAACGGGTGCTCCGGAAAACAGGCACCAGCCTGTGACCTGCGAGCTCCCGACATTGTCCTCCACCGGCCCGCGGCCGAGCCCAGGATCCAGGTCGCCGCCGCCAGAAAGCCGCCTCAGCCGCCGTAGCACCGTCTCCGCTCCGCACCGGGCCGCCCACAGGCAGCGTCTCAGCCCCGCACCGGGCTGCCCCCACGGAAGCACCTTCCAGCCGGTAGCCGGTCCGCCCACAAGGCAGCGTCTCAGCCCCGCATCGGGCTGCTCACACGGGAGCACCTTCCAGCCGGTAGCCGTGCCGGCCGCACAGGAGTGTCTCAGCTCCGCACCATCCGCCCTCACCGGAGCGCCGAGTCGTGCCGCTACCCGGACGTCGCCACAGCTCGAAGACGGCCAGCCTCGCGTTGGTGAGTCCTGGCTGGCTCTACCTCCGGACCCTCGAGTTCGGTCGCAGGTTGGAGGCCGCCAGCTCCGCCATTAGGCCTCAGCTCAGACAGGGGAAGAAAGGGGGATACGACAAAAGTCGCATTCCCCCGAAGGGAGAGACAGAAAGCTCTGTTTCACCCTCCCCCACACACATAACACCACCTAATAACCAAAAAATTACTAAACTAGACAAAAAAAACAGACATAAAAAGTAAAAACAGACAGACTGCAGGCGAGCCGCAGCTGTATCACAGCGCCGCCACTTCCGTTGATGTACTTCCTACGGCACCTGACGAAGCACAATCTGCCACAGGCAATGATGGTCCCATTCTAACATGGCCACCGTAGATTCTGTCCTCACCTTCTCCAACGTGGTCTGGTTTGGCTCAGCCACCAAGCACGACACATGGAGGCTGCAGGGAATCGTCCGATCAGCAGAGAAGGTTTTTGCTGCAACCTTCCCACCATTGATGAACTGTGCACTGCAAGGGTTAGGAAGTGAGCGGGCAAGATCATCTCTGACCCCTCGCACCCAGGCCACAAACACTTTGCATCACTTCCCTCTGGAAGGCCACTCCGGATTGTGAAAGCTGCCACAGCCAGACAAAAAAACAGGTTTTATCAACGAGTAGTTGCTCTACTTAATAGCCAAAAATCTATAGCCTCCCTTTGATCTGGTATTTTGTTGGTTCACATGCTTGATCATAGATTTTTATCATTAATGTTTTATTATTATTATGTTTAGTGTTTTCTTTTCTGCGTCATTCATAACTGTCACTATATGTCATGATGTTACTAGCGCGAGCACCAAGGCAAATTCCTTGTTGTGAATACTTAGCCAATAAACTTACTTACTTACTTACTTATTGCAACAATGGTGGCTGCCACTGATTGTCGCCGGATGCTTGCCTTGCGTCCTTTTCAGGACGACGATGACAGCGAGGTCAACATTTGTAGCAAGATGGACTCGAAAAGATGAAGGAATTGCACTCCAAATGGCATCACACTCTCCATCAATTTATCTTCCTGGTATCCTCTCCAAACGATTCACTCCTCATCTTAAACTTCTGTCATCGTTTAAATTGGCTATGGGATTACGTTTTCCACCATCAAGATAATAATAATTATAATAATAATAATAATAATAATAATAATAATATAATAATCTAATAATAATAATATATAATAATCATAATAATAATAATAATATATAATAATAATAATAATAATAATAATAATAATAATAATATAATAATAATCATAATAATAATATAATAATAACAATAATAACAACAATAATAACAACAATAATAACCACAATATACTAAGCCTTTATTGTAATTGTACTTAGAAATACAACGGATATTCGGCGAGCTACTCCTGATCAATGCACCCAAAACAAGTTAAAACAAGATATAAACACATCCAATACATTAACCATATAACCATATAACATATAACAATTACAGCATGGAACAGGCCGATCTCGGCCCTACAGTCCGTGCCGAACAACTTGTTTCCCTTAGTCCCACCTGCCTGCACCTCATACCATAACCTCCATTCCCTTCTCATCCCTAGCCTATCCAATTTATTTTAAATGATACCAACGAACCTGCCGCCACCATCTTCCACTGGAAGCTCATTCCACACCGCTACCACTCTCTGATAAAGAAGTTCCCCCTCATGTTACCCCTAAACTTCTGTCCCTTAATTCTAAGTCATGTCCCTTGTTTGAATCTTCCCTATTCTCAAGGGGAAAAGCTTGATCCACAGTCAACTCTGTCTATCCCTCTCAATCATTTTAAAGACCTCTATCAAGTCCCCCCTTAACCTTCTGCGCTCCAGAGAATAAGACCTAACTTAGTTCAAACCTTTCTCTGTAACTTAGTTGCTGAAACCCAGCAACATTCTAGCTAAATCGCCTCGTGACTCTCTTCTTATTTTGTTGACAGTCCTTCCTATAATTAGGCGACCAAAATTGTACCCATACTCCAGAATTGGTCTCACTCAATGCCTTGTACAAATTTTAACATTACATCGCAAGCTTCTATACGCAATGCATCTGATTTATAAGGCTAGCTACACTCAAAAGCTCTCTTTAACCACCCTATCTATATGAGATTTCTACTTCAAGGAAACTAGTGCACAGTTTAGTCCCAGATCCCTCTGTTCACCTGCAATTCTTCAATTCCCGACCATTTACCATGTACGTCCTATTTTGATTTGTCCTGCCAAGGTGTAGCACCTCACACTTATCAGCAATAAACCCCAACTGCCATCTTTCAGCCCATTCTTCCAAATGCCTAAATCACTCTGTAGACTTTGGAAATCCTCTTCATTATCCACAACAACCCCCTATCTTGGTATCATCTGCATACTTACTAATCCAATTTACCACACCTTCATCCAGATCATTGATGTACATGACAAACAACAAAGGACCCAACGCAGATCCCTGAGCCCCCCCACTACTCACCTGCCTCCAACCCGACAAACAGCCATCCACCATTACCCTCTGGCTTCTCCCATTCAGCCACTGTTGAATCCATCTTGCTCCTCCTGCGTTTATACCCAACAATGAACCTTCTTAACCAACCTTCCGTGAGGAACCTTGTCAAAGGCCTTACTGAAGTCCATATATACAACATCCACTGCTTTACCCTCATCAATTTCCCGAGTAACCTCTTCAAAACATTCAAGAAGATTAGTCCAAACATGACCTTTCCAGGCACAAATCCATGTTGACTGTTCCTAATCAGGACCCTGTTTATCCAGATGCTTATATATATTATCTTCTAAAGTACCTTCTCAATTAATTGCCCACCCTGACAGTCAAACGACAGGTATTAATTGCTAGGTTACTCTTAGACCCCTTTGTAAACCAGGAACAACATGCGCAGTACCCAATCCTCCGGCCCTATTCCCGTTTCTATGACATTTGAACTATTTCTGTCCATAGCCCCTGCTATTTCTACACTAACTTCCCTCAATGTCCTAGGGAATATCCTGTCAGGACCGGGAGACTTATCCACTTTTATATTTCTCAAAAGTGTCAGTACTTCCTCTTCTTTGAATCTCATAGTTTCCATAGCTACTCTACTTGTTTCCCTATACCTCACATAATTCAATACCCTCTCTTGGTGAATACCGAAGAAAAGAAAATGTCAATATATCTCCCCCATCTCTTTTGGCTCTGCAGATAGCTGTGCACTCTGACTCTCTAATGGACCAATTTTATCCCTCGTTATCCTTTTGCTATTAATATAGCTGTAGAAACCCTTTGGATTACTTTCACCTACTTGCCAAAGCAACCTCATATCTTCTTTTAGCTTTTCTAATTTCTTTCTTAAGATCTTTTTTACATTCTTTATACTCCTCAAGCACCTCATTACTCCATGCTGCCTATAATTATTGTAGATCTCTCCTCTTTTTCCGAACCAAGGTCCCATTTCCCTTGAAACCATGGCTCTTTCCAATTTTTACTATTTCCTTTCAACCGAACAGGGACATAAAGATTCTGTACTCTAAAATTTCACCTTTAAATGTACTCCATTTCTCTTCCACATCTTTCCCATAAAACAAACTGTCCCAATTTACTCCTTTTAAATCCTTTCGCATCTCCTCAAAGTTAGCCTTTCTCAATCAAAATCTCAACCCTAGGTCCAGTTCTGACCCTCTCCATAATTATATTGAAACTAATGGTATTGTGATCACTGGTCCCGAACTGTTCCCCAACGCATACCTCGCCACCTGACCCGTCTCATTTCCTAACAGGAGGTCCAGCACTGCCCCTTCCTCTAGTAGGTACTCTCTATGTATTGCTGCAAAAACTATCCTGCACACATTTTACAAACTCCAACCATCCAGCCCATTTACAGAATGTGTTTCCCAGTCTATGTGTGGAAATTGAAATCTCCCACAATCACTACATTGTGCTTACTACTAATTACTGCAATCTCCTTACATATTTGCTCTTCCAATTCTCGATCCCCATTTGGCGGTCTATAATACACCCCTATAAGTGTTGCTACCCCTTTCCCACTTTCTCAGTTCCACCCAAATAGCCTCCCTAGACGAGCCCTCTAATCTATCCTGCCAAAGCACTGCTGTAATATCTTCCCTGATAAGCAATGCAACACCTCCACCTCTTGCCCCTCCAATTCTATCACACCTGAAGCAACGAAATCCTGGAATATTTAGTTTCCAATCACAGCCCTCCTGCAACCATGTTTTACTGATCACCACAACATCATACTTCCAGGTGTCTATCCAGACTCTAAGCTCATCCACCTTTCTTACAATGCTCCTAGCATTAAAATGCACATTTAAGAAACCCCCCGCCTCTTATTCTCTGTTTATATCCTTTTTTTAATTTCTCCTCTTGTGCCCGAGTGCTTCCCTTTTCTGCTTCCTGCCTCCCATTCTGTCTACTAGCTTTCTCTATTTGAGTCCCTCGCCACAACCATTCTAGTTTAAAGTCTCCCCAGTAGCCTTTGCAAATTTCCCCGCCAGGATATTGGTCCCCCTCGGGTTCAATACGTTATTTAACTGCTTAAAATAGTAGATACATTATATTTCTCACACCTAGGTAGAACATAGCACTGGGAGAATATTACACTTTAAAATTGATTAAATAGTTAAAAGATGTTTTTTAAACAGAAGAAATATTATCTGAGTGGTCGGTTTCCACTCCACATATCTTCACCATCAAATGTTAGATGTCTCCAGTGAGGCCAGATTGCGAATAATGTGTTTCAGCGCCCGGTCTCGCTGCCTCGTGAATGCACTGTTGATAGAGGGATAGAGAATGTACAGTGAATATGATAACCCGTTAAATGTTTTGGGGAATGTAATCAGTCTGTGTGTACACACGCTCGATCCAGGACGTTTGTGGATTAAAATATGTAGGTATGGTGTATGATTGACATAGCGGGCAAACGCTAGAGATAGTGAGCTCTGTCGCTGCTCAAGAGGCTCGGCCCATGCAATAGATACAATTTTCACTGCATGTTATGTTTTTCCTTTGTCTAGTATTCCGCATGCGGCCTTACTAGCGACTTACAGAGCCACAACATTACATCCCTGTGTCTGTATACAAGCCCTCTTGAAATAAAGGCAACAAGTAAGAAAGAAGCTACATGCTGAACGAACTCTACAGTGCACAGTTGAGAACATGCTGACCGGTGGTATATTGGTTTGGTTCGGCAACGTGTACGCCCAGTGCGGAAAAGACTGCACAATGTAGTAACCACTACCCAGTCTACCATCGGCTCTGACCTCCCTCCAATCAGGGGATCTATCGCAGTCGCTGACCCAAAAGGGCTGCAGCATCATCAAGGACCCCTCCATCCTGGCAACACACTCATCTCCCCGCTGCCTTCAGGGAGAAGGTACCGGAGCCTGAAATCTGCAATATCCAGGTTCTGCAATAGCTCTTCCGCACAGCCACTCAACTCTGTAAACTCAACTCAAACAAAACTATGAACATAATAGTCCATGGCACTTTATCTGCTTATTTATGTGTGTATATATATATTCAATGTTATGGACACACTGATCCGTTCTGTATTTATTCATGCCCACTATATTTCATTTCCCTATCTGGGACTCATGACAATAAACTCTCTTGAATCTTGAATCTTCAATCATCGAGTTTGCTTTCCTTAATACCGATTATACTTGCATTATTATTTTTGGGGAAAATTTGCACCATCACTCCCAAGTCCCGTTGTACCTCAGATTTCTGGATTCTCAGCGCATTTAGAAAAACCTCTACGCCTTTTATTCTTACGACCAGGATGCAGGACTGCATACATTGCTGCACATTATTCCATCTGCCATTCGCTGCCCACTCTCTCAACCTGTCCAGTCCTGCAGAATCCCTGCTTTCTCTAACACGCCGGGCCCTACACCTATTT